>NC_079193.1:301907441-302210441 GCF_029499605.1 Hyla sarda
GGAGACTCACTGGAATGACTGTAGCTTTTGGGGTCTTCCAGATGCTTAACACTTGCACTGAGATCTCTGGTACTTTTAGTCTCAGTATAGACTGATGCTTGCAGCAGCAGAGCTGGTAGCAAAGAGACAGAATTGTAATGGCCGCCCCTTTATATAGTGGGGGGGGGGGGGGGCTGGACTAAAGACCACTGGACAAGCTGCGGGTCATAGGTTAAGCTGGTGATCTCTGGGAGAACATGTGACAACAAATCATGTGACTGCATATCATAACATGTGACAGACTTACACAGGTCCTTGGGACCTTCCACAGGTCCTTTATACTACCTATACATAGGGATCCTGTCTAGGCATTAAAGTGATATACACATTTATAAAACCAACAGGGGAGACCTTACAGGGGAGCTCAACCTGACAAGGACTAGCTATAGTGCAGGACCATGTCTTGTACTGGGACATCACACATATTAGCAATGGAGGCTAATACCGGGTGTATCTCTGGAAGAGTGGCACCGATCTGAGTAAGTGAAAGATCACAGTTTCCCTTTAAAAAGGAGGAGAATCAAGGAGGATTTGCACATTTGTTCTTGCATCTGGAATAGGGGAGGCAAACATTCAGATTGTTCAATTTTGCTCCCAGCAGCCAACTTCAGTGTATAATACAGGTACAGCCTCATTTAAAGTAAACCTTAGCAAAGTAGCCTCTCTGATGCGCAGAATAGAATTGAGAACCCTAGATTAGAAAATGTATAGAAAAAAACAAACCCATAACAATCAGTCAGTTCGCTTAATAATTTTCACCTATATAGGGGATACACTTCCTTTAGGAAAATGTCTTATTTCCCTCAATGCAAGTCTATGGGAAGGTGTGTGATGGCCGTCATGCCCCCTCCCATAGACTTGCACTGAGGGGGCTGTGCGTGACGTCACGATACTCCGGCCCCGTGGTCGTCACACTTCACACTAAGAGCCTCCAGCGCTGCAGAGAGCTCACAAAGGTCTGTCCGCAAAGACAGATTGTGGGGATCCCAAGCGGCAGGACCCCCGCGATCATACATCTTATCCCCTATCCTTTGGATAGGGGATAAGATGTATTAGGGCCGGAGTACCCCTTTAAGCTGGTGATCTGTTTTGAAACCAGCAGTTCAGGCACATGCATTACAATAGCCAAATGGATGTAGGGAATTGGTGTCTGGAGGTGGCTTGTTGACTTCTATAAGACAAGTTCTGTTGTCTGTACAGAGGATGCGACCATCACCTATTGTCAATGGTGAATCTGGTATAGTCAGTCTCCAGCTATATAATAGAGATATTATCATTATGGGCAGGATAACAATAAGAAGAAACAAGATGAGACTTGATCTCTACAAAACAGGATATGCCAACCTATTGTGAGATTTTACGGCCATTATGAGAACTTCAATATTTGGAGATTTTTTTTTTTTTCCGTATAGATAGTAAATTAAATAGAGAGAACAAAAAAACACCACTATAGATGTTTTATAAAATATATTTAATATATATATTATAAATGTATATATTAATATAATATAAAATATATTAGAAAAACTGTAAAAATCCTATAAATAAACAGATATATATTCCACTGATAGTACTGTATCCGTACCGTATTCTTGTAGGTCTCCCAGTATTTTGTAGAACAATGGATAGCACAAAGGGAACCTTTTAAAATAAATTTTATTATTTTCACATAACACTCGTGGTAGTAATAAATATATATTAAACATAAAAACTTAATTCAGACATAAGGTCATTTCTGACAATACATGAAATAATAGCTGACTTATTTTATCTACAGTAGACAAGTCCATACTTAAAGTAAAATACGAACAAGGCTCACTTACTACCATTGCATTAAGGTACAAAATTTGCATTAGGACACCAAAATATGTCAGATGTTTACCTTTGGGTGCTGTTCATCAGTGCAAAGTGCAGTGTTAATACGTAACCCCCCCCCCCCCCCTACCCTTATGTATACATTACTAATGCGTTCTGGTGAACTGCAGATTTGTTGACCTAAAGACAGATAATATGAGTGTAGCATGTTACGCATCAGTTACAGTCATGGCTGTAAATGTTGGCACCCCTGAAATTTTTCAAGAAAATTAAGTATTTCTCACAGAAAAGGATTGCAGTAACACATGTTTTGCTATACACATGTTTATTCCCTTTGTGTGTATTGGAACGAAACCAAAAAAGGAGGGAAAAAAAGCAAATTGGACATAATGTCACACCAAACTCCAAAAATGGTCTGGACAAAATTATTGGCACCCTTTCAAAATTGTGGAAAAATAAGATTGTTTCAAGCATGTGATGCTCCTTTAAACTCACCTGGGGCAAGTAACAGGTGTGGGCAATATAAAAATCACACCTGAAAGCAGATAAAAGGAGAGAAGTTCACTTAGTCTTTACATTGTGTGTCTGTGTGTGCCACGCTAAGCATGGACAACAGAAAGAGAAGAGAACTGTCTGAGGACTTGAGAACCAAAATTGTGGGAAAATATCAACAATTTGAAGGTTACAAGTCCATCTCCAGAGATCTAAACCAAAAAAGGGAGAAAAAAAGCAAATTTGGACAAAGGCAAATCTAGATTTGCCTTTGTCCAGAATGCGCAACATTATCAAGAAATTTGCAACCCATGGCACTGTAGCTAATCTCCCTGGACGTGGACGGAAGAGCAAAATTGATGAAAGGTGTCAACACATGATAGTCTGGATGGGGGATAAGCAGCCCCAAACAAGTTCCAAAGATATTCAAGCTATCCTGCAGGCTCAGGGAGCATCCATGTCAGCGCGAAAGATCTGTCGACATTTAAATGAAATGAAACGCTATGGCAGGAGACCCTGGAGGACCCCACTGCTGACACAGAAACATAGAAAAGCAAGACTACATTTTGCCAAAATGAACTTGAATAAGCCAAAATCCTTCTGGGAAAATGTCTTGTGGACAGATGAGACCAAAATAGAGCTTTTTGGTAAAGCACATCATTCTACTGTTTACTAAAAATGGAATGAGGCATACAAAGACAAGAACACAGTACCTACAGAGAAATATGGTGGAGGTCAATGATGTTTTGGGTTGTTTTGCTGCCTCTGGCACTGGGTGCCTTGAATGTGTACAAGGCATCATGAAATCTGAGGATTTGCAAAGGAAGAGTGGTCCAACATTCCGGCTGAGAGGTGTAAGAAGCTTAATCATGGTTACAGGAAGCGACTGATTTCAGTAATTTTTTCCAAAGGGGGTGCAATCAAATATTAAGTTAGGGGTGCCAATAATTTTGTCCAGACCATTTTTGGAGTTTGGTGTGACATTATGTCCAATTTGCTTTTTTTTCCTCCCTTTTTTGGTTTTAGTTACAATACACACAAAGGGAATAAACATGTGTATAGCAAAACATGTGTTACTGGAATCCTTTTCTATGAAAAAAACTTCATTTTCTAGAAAAAATTCAGGGGTGCCAACATTTATGGCCATGACTGTATGTATATAGTTTTATTTAATTTTGTTTCATTTAAGTTTATCTAACTTAGCCATTATTGCTTCCTATTATTTCATAGAGCAGCAGCCATCAAATACTATAAGCAAAATAAACATTTATCAGAGATACAACATCAGTGAGTTGGCCATAAAATAAAAAAATATATAATAATAAAAAAAGGTAGTTACATTGGTTGTCACTTTTAAAATAACTGTTCAGAACCAAATAAAAAGTTTAACCATGTAACACTTTGTCCCTGTTTTTTTAAGCCAATTTAAATATGTAACAAATATTACTGCATATCCTGTTATCACAAATAAAAAGGTTAAATGCATGAGGGAGGCTGGAAGGGCAGCTGCAGTATAACACGTGGCAGTCTCTAGTAAGTAGTAAGATGCTTTCACCCAGGTCAGGTGTGCTGCAGATTAACCAGAGTGGATTTGTGTGCTGAACCTTCACAGTACCAGAAAATGCACAATGAAATCTGCTATTAAAGCTGCATGATTAGCTGCTGTGAATTTGGCTCTGGAAAATATGCTTCATTTTAGCCTTTTATGAAAGCCCCTGTACTCTCTCTCACCCCAGTGCTGGATTCGTAACTTAGACTGCTCAGCACATCTCTTTAATGTCCTCGATGCTGCTGCTGCTTCTGAAGGTGTGCTGTAGAGACAGAAACGGAAGAGCAGGATCCCCTCTTTTGTGTGTGTGCGTAGAGGCTAGTCTCTATACATTCTGTAGCTAAGCGTAGAGAAGACTAAAGGTTGCATATAGAGGGGTTAACTAGTAAAAATGACAGAAACAAGACATATAGTGGGAGATTTATCAAAATCTGTGTAGAGGAAGAGTGGTGCATTCGCCTAGAGCAACCAATCAGATTGTTTGTTTCTTTCATTTTTACAGGCCTGTGAAAAATGAAGCAATCTGATTGGTTGCTATGGGCAAATACTTAACAGCTTATTCTTAAGTCACCTGAAAACACAGCTACACAGACCACTGCCACATTTGCTGTTTATGGGAGCTGCTGGAACTGGTTGAACTCTGTATATTGGCTATACCCTGTACCCTTAAAGGGGTACTCCGGTGCTTACACATCTTATCCCCTTCCCAAAGGATAGGGGATAAGATGCTTGATCGCGGGAGTCCCGCAGCTGGGGCCGCCCGGGATCATGCACGCGGCACCCCATTTGTAATCAGTCCCCGGAGCGTGTTCACTCCGGGTCTGATTACGGTCGACCGCAGGGCCGGCGGTGTGTGACGTCACGCCCCCGCATGACATCACGTTCCGCCCCTCAATGCAAGCCTACGGGAGGGGGCGTGCATGATCCCGGGCGTCCCCAGCTGCGGGACTCCCGTGATCAGGCATCTTATCCCCTATCCTTTGGATAGGGGATAAGGTGTGTAAGCACCGGAGTACCCCTTTAATAGATAAGCGTCAGAGGCTAGAATATCTCTTAGGGCCAGATATCAGAAGAGTCTGGCAGTGGCTTAATTCACTCTCCCAATTGAAAGCACATGAACGCTCTGCCAAGCCAAGTATGCATGTATGTGGTAGAATTGAGAAGTTCAGCTGTTGGTGATCATTTAGCCATTATCTATGGAAGATGTATGGTCTCCTTTTGTTTTTTGTTTCTTTCATAATAAAGTCAGCTGTTATAAAGCCATACCTAGCATTCCATTATTAAACAAATTTGACAAATGGTTGAGAGCCCTAGGTGAGCTCTAACAGGACAAATAGGGGTTAACATGTAGTCCTTGAAGCCCCGCAGATAAGTAACCACTGTTTATTTTCTTTTACAGTTTTCAAGATGGACAGAATAGGACCTTAAACTCTGGAGTTTATGACTTGTCAAACATATGTATATTGAATAAACCAACAAACTGTAAGTCTTTGTACAAGGCTGATGGAAACAATGGATCAGAAGATAAACTGTCCTAGCGTACGCATTCCCAGCTATGATGAGCATCGGGAGAAGAAGAAAAGATTTACGGTGAGTACAAGTCTATTGCAATCGATCAAAAAAGATTGCAATGAAATTCCTCTTCTGTTGTGATGGCCAGCTGCTTCTTCTAAGCCTCTGTTTACACATTGCTTTTAATTAGCAGTAATGCTTCACAGTACTGCCAGAATTTTACCAATATTTTCCAAAATCATGGTATAAATTTCACAATTTTAAAGCAATTTCAGAAAATAGCAATAAAATTGCAGCAGTACCACTAAATAAACCCCATAGGGGAGATTTATCAAAACCTGTTTAAAGGAAAGGTTGCTGAGTTGCCCATAGCAACCAATCCGTTGGCTTCTTTCATTTTTCAGAGGCCTTTTCAAAAATGAAAGAAGCAATCTGATATGTTGCTATGGGCATCTCAGCAACTTTTCCTCTGGACAGATTTTGATAAATCTCTCCCCCATGTGTGAACACGGCCTAAAGTGACTTAAACATTGTATTTCACTTCATCATGCAGAAAACCTATTTAGGTAAAGTGTAAATCTGTATAAATTAGGGGTATAAATACCAGAACATATAAAATCCCTCATAACAACTATTTAGCCTACAGGTCACTGATTTAAAGTGTTCCTCTCATTAGCAAACACTTTTTTTTACAATGTAGATAATGCCATTATATGTATATTTGTAATATACATTGGTTAAAAAATGTGTATATTTTTGGGTGAAAAGATGCTGTATCTGCAGCTATTGCCTGTTTCTCCATCAGTAGACCAAATACAGGAAGTGAGGGCAGGACAAGCAGTGCTCTGCGCAGGCTCCTGGCTTGTCAATCATCCTGCTGTGAGTCGAGAGAGTGTCACAGAGCCTCACTGCAGAGCCCTGCTTTTCCTCAGTGCACAGAGCCCTGCTTTTCCTCAGTGCACAGAGCCCTGCTTTTCCTCAGTGCACAGAGCCCTGCTTTTCCTCAGTGCACAGAGCCCTGCTTTTCCTCAGTGCACAGAGCCCTGCTTTTCCTCAGTGCACAGAGCCCTGCTTTTCCTCAGTGCACAGAGCCCTGCTTTTCCTCAGTGCGCAGAGCCCTGCTTTTCCTCAGTGCGCAGAGCCCTGCTTTTACTCAGTGCGCAGAGCCCTGCTTTTCCTCAGTGCGCAGAGCCCTGCTTTTCCTCAGTGCGCAGAGCCCTGCTTGTCCTCAGTGCGCAGAGCCCTGCTTGTCCTCAGTGCGCAGAGCCCTGCTTGTCCTCAGTGCGCAGAGCCCTGCTTGTCCTCAGTGCGCAGAGCCCTGCTTGTCCTCAGTGCGCAGAGCCCTGCTTGTCCTCAGTGCGCAGAGCCCTGCTTGTCCTCAGTGCGCAGAGCCCTGCTTGTCCTCAGTGCGCAGAGCCCTGCTTGTCCTCAGTGCGCAGAGCCCTGCTTGTCCTCAGTGCGCAGAGCCCTGCTTGTCCTCAGTGCGCAGAGCCCTGCTTGTCCTCAGTGCGCAGAGCCCTGCTTGTCCTCAGTGCGCAGAGCCCTGCTTGTCCTCATTGCACAGAGCCTTTCTTGTCCTCAGTGCCCAGAGCTCTGCTTGTCCTCAGTGCCCTGTTTGTTCTCAGTGCACAGAGCCCTGCTTGTCCTCAGTGCACAGAGCCCTGCTTGTCCTCAGTGCACAGAGCCCTGCTTGTCCTCAGTGTACAGAGCCCTGCTTGTCCTCAGTGTACAGGGCGGGACAAGCAGGGCTCTGTGCAGGCTACTGGCTTGTCAATCATCCTGCTGTGTGAGTCGAGAGAGTGTCGCAGAGCCTCACTGCAGAGCCCTGCTTTTCCTCAGTGTAGAGAGCCCTGCTTTTCCTCAGTGTAGAGAGCCCTGCTTTTCCTCAGTGTAGAGAGCCCTGCTTTTCCTCAGTGTACAGACAGAGCCCTGCTTTTCCTCAGTGCCCTGCTTGTCCTCAGTGCACAGAGCCCTGCTTGTCGTCGCTGCACAGAGCCTTGCTTGTCGTCGCTGCACAGAGCCCTGCTTGTCGTCGCTGCACAGAGCCCTGCTTGTCCACCCACACTTTCTGTATTTTGTCTCCACACAATGGTAATAGCTGCAGGGACAAAAATGTGTGTGTGTGTGTGTGTGTGTGTGTGTGTGTGTATATATATATATATTACAAATATACACATTTTTTTTCTACATTGTATAAAAAGTTTTTGCTAATGACAGGTACACTTTAAAGTTTTGCTGTCATTAGAAGAAATATTAACATATTGTAGAAATGTGAAAAATTTACACTGGTCGGGGTCTGAATGTTCAGACCCTGACTAATCTTTACAACAAGCTGGGAGAAGCGCACAGTTATGCACTTTACTCTCCAGCACGCTTCCTTTTCCATTTCACTGCACGAGACAAGCTCCATAGACTTATAATAAGTTCTTCTTGTGCAAGGATTGCAGTAATCAGGGTAGTAAAGCACATATTGGCGCATTTCTCCTTGCTTGTTTTAGAAATTGTGGGGAGCAGAACAGCCAGACCCCCAACCGATCAAAACTTTTCACATGTCACTGCTGTGACACATCAAATGTTTTTTTTTTTTTATTTTTTTTTTATTTTTTTTTTTTTAGTGACAGAAAGGCTTAAAGTAGTAACCAAACTATAACATGCTACTTGTATGTAACAATAAACAAGTGCATACACAGCTCACCAGTCCGGCACTGCTATCTGGTCCCTCCATTTACTTACTCTGATTGGGTAGACCGCATTATCAGGGTAATTAAACAGACTGATCAGGGTGGACCATAGTGCTGGTGGAGGACTAGGTGAGAAGAGTTTGCTCTACTTAATTTTTTACTTTTCAGTAAGTAGCCTGCAGTAGTTTGGTTGCTAATTCGGTCAGAATACGCCATTAGGTGTATATTCATGTGCAGCACATTCATTTCTGTGACTGCCCCATTCATGCTGCAAAAATAATCCTACTTAAATTAATGGCATTGATTTTCAATTGCTAAGATTTCTGCAACAAAGCAGTGTGAACATCCCCTAAAATAATGGCCTTATACATTTATACAGTCAGAAAACACTTACTGAGTAAGGATGTGGTACATTTCTAGGCCATTACATCACATGCCAAAGACAACTTTTTATCCCACCTGATATATTCAGGAATGACAAGAACATTCCTACTCCACCCTCAGTATTACTATAAGCTGAGGTTTGTATTCTGTGCATGTAGGCAGTCTCTGTGGCTCCATTCGCCTCGTACTATAGTTGAGGCATCATGTGATTCAGTGACACACTGACACTTCCATTGTTATTGCTGCATGGATCTACGTAGAATCCTTATTTGTATGCACAGAAGGTAAATGTATTTCATGTTTAAAAATTGTAATTGTAAAATCATCCAACATGTTCCTCTGAATTGTAAGGAATGGCTAAATGGAACAGGCTGGATGAGGATTTTTTCTTTATCTTAAATATAAAAAAAAACTCTGGATCTTTAGCATATCTGCACTAATTTTATTACACAATGGAAATCTTTACAAAGCCAGTAAATGACTTAGAATCAATAAACAATGGACCCCTCTTCCACAGTACTCAGTAGATGTTTACCTTTGACAGGTTTACAAAGTTATGGTTTCTGTGGGAAGAAATGAGTGGTTTGTCTTCAGACGTTACGCAGAGTTTGATAAACTGTATAATACGGTAAGTGTGAAATAGTTATTTCCTACGTTCAATGAGAATTGCATTTAAAGTACAGTATCAAAAAGGGATTGTAGGACAAATCCAGACTACATGTCTTTTTATTAAGGCATATTGGCTATGTGGATGCCACTTTGGTCACGCCAATAAAGAGGTTTAATGATAAGTGGCAGTCCAACCTCTGGGATCCCAAATGATGATCTCAGTTTAAAGTAAACATAACACCTTTTAGACTGTCCTGTTGCAGATTTTTCTCTGCACTGTGGCACTTGACTACCACACAGCCCAACTGAAGTCGATGATGCGAACTACAGTTTCCTGCATAGCTGTGTTGCCAGGAACACTCAAGTGTAGTATACAGTGCTATAACAGCGCTGTGTCTCCTTTATTCTCAGTATCAAAAGGGGTGCCAGAGGTTAGACCCCCACTATTTATAAGTGATGGTATATCCAGGGCACAAGTCCTGCAGGAGTGCATGGGAGTTCCTGCACTTTTTCCACAGCAAAAACACCATTCCCATTAGCAGGAGTCCAGCAGGACCAGCCCCTGACTGGAAATCTTGGGTTAGTTCCCACACTTTTTTTTCCCCAGGACTTGACCCAAGGGTATATCCTTGTTATACAGTATGTCATCACTTTATAATATGGGAAAATCCCTTATTTGGCATGTAGTGCGGCATTTCCTCTGTAGCGTCCACCATACACTGGCAATGGCTGTGGATCCCTGGGAGTACGAGAGCTGGCTTTGCTTCTGTTTAAGAAGGTAATATACACAAACATCATCAGCTTTAAGATTAAAATAATCTGCCTAATATTGTGGAGGTCCACCTTATTCCAATGCGTTTTCAAAAAAAGTGTCGTATAGTATCTGGCATCAAGAGGTTATCAGCAGATTCTTTAGGGTAGGGTCACATGTAGCTTACACGCAACATATTTTATGCTGTGTATTTCAGTGCTAGCAAAGTCTTTGGGTGTTTATTATTGCTCCCATAGACTTTGCTTACACAGAAATACACAGCGTCAAATGTGCAGCATATAAGCTAAATGTGACCCTACCCTTAAAGAGGTACTCCGGCCCTAGACATCTTATCCCCTATCCAAAGGATAGTGGATAAGATGTCTGATCGCGGGGGTCCTGCCGCTGGGGACCCCCACAATCTTTTATGCAGCACCCACCTGTCTCAGCTGCACAAAGCGATGATCGCTCAGTGTCTGAAGACTCACGACCCCGGGGCCGGAGTATCATGTCAAGACTCCGCCCCCTTGTGACATCACGCCCCACCCCCTCAATGCAAGCTTATAGGAGGGGGCATGACGGCCTATTGAAATTAGTGCTCTTCTCTCTTCTATGGGATTAAACAAGATAACAAAATGGATTAGCCTTCACTCTCTGCCTGCAGTAATGAGCCTTGGGTTTCCTTTTGCCAGTTTCCTGCTTGTCCTTTCATGGACTACTTCTGGTAGGCACTAACCACTACATACCAGGTGTACCACACAAGACCTGCCATTATGGATACTCTGGCACAGTCCTCTAGCCATCACAATTTGGCCCATGTCAAAGGCACTTAGATTCTTAAGCTTGCCTGCTTTTCCCACTTCCAGCACATCAACTTCAAGAACTCGCTGTTCATTTGCTGTGTTATACATATGAACCCTTGACAGTAGCTATTTTAACAAGACAATGAAAACTAGTCACTTCAATTGTTGGTGGTTTTAAGATTATGGTTAATTGATTTATTTTATACTTCACTTTAGGGGTGGTTAGATCTCCCTATAAAATTTAGATATCAGCAATATACACTTCCAATAAACAACACGGATCTAACTTGACTAGTGGAAACCGGATGGTTACTTTAAGGCCAAAGCTTATATCTATGGAAAACTTTTCAGTGATGTTTGACACCCCTCTTACATGTGCCACCCTATTCTATTCCTGTGTGTGGCTTGTGCAATAACATCTTGCAATCTAATTTCCTCTAAATGTTTTTAAAGAATAAAACCTCTTTAAGGCAGTTACGTATTTCTTAGTCCAGTAATCTCATGTCGTACGTTTTATGTAAACAGATGATCAAATGTATTAACTTAACAAGCACAGAGCCAAATATAGATCTGAGCTTATCTCTGTAACTATCCTCATATCTTTTATTACTCTCTCAGCTTAGAAAACAATTTCCAGCTATAAACTTAAAAATACCTGCCAAGAGGATCTTTGGAGATAACTTTGATCCAGGCAAGTATAATGTTTGTTTTATGAGCTTTTTAGTTTCTTTTATACAATAAAACCTTGTATGTATATACGATATACACTTCTCAAAAAAAATAAAGGGAACACGAAGATAACACATCTTAGATCTGAATGAATGAACTAATCGTATGAAATACTTTCATCTTTACATAGTTGAATGTGCTGACAACAAAATCACACAAAAATTATCAATGAAAATCATATTTATAAACCCATGGAGGTCTGGATATGGAGTCACATTCAAAATCAAAGTGGTAATGTCCTTAAAATAAGTCAAAATGAGGCTCAGTAGTGTGTATGGCCTCCACGTGCCCGTATGACCTCCCTACAACGCCTGGGCGGGCTCCTGATGAGGTTGCGCATGGTCTCCTGAGGGATGTCCTCCCAGTCCTGGACTAAAGCATTCCTCAACTCCTGGACAGTCTGTGGTGCAACGTGACGTTGGTGGATGGAGCGAGACATGACGTCCCAGATGTGCTCAATCGGATTCAGGTCTGGAGAATGGGCAGACCAGTCCATAGCATCAATGCCTTCCTCTTGCAGGAACTGCTGACACTCTGCAGCCACATGAGGTCTAGCATTGTCTTGCATTAGGAGGAACCCAGGGCCAAGCACATCAGCATATGGTCTCACAAAGGGTCTGAGGATCTCATCTTGGTACCTAATGGCAGTCAGGCTACCTCTGGTAAGCACAACCCCCACCTGTGGATGTCGGGCCCTCATACCACCCTCATGGACTCACCATCTGAGTGGACACATGCACATCTGTGGCCTGCTGGAGGTCATTTTGCAAGGCTCTGGCAGTGTTCCTCCAGCTCCTCCTTGCACAAAGGCGGAGGTAGCGGTCCTGCTACTGGGTTGTTGGCCTCCTCCACGTCTCCTGATGTACTGGCCTTTCTTCTGGTAGCGCCTCCATGCTCTGGACACTACGCTGACAGACACAGCAAACCTTCTTGCCACAGCTCGCATTGATGTGCCATCTTGGATGAGCTGCACTACCTGAGCCACTTGTGTGGGTTGTAGACTCCGTCTCATGCTACCACTAGAGCAGTGGTTCTTAACCTTGTTGGAGGTACTGAACCCCACCAGTTTCATATGCGCAGTCGCCGAACCCCTCTTAATTGGAAAAATAAAATAGGATTTTTTCAAATTCAAAACATAGGAGGTATATATTTAAGTATCGCGAGAGGGGTTCCACCACATCAGCCCAACAAAAAAGACCCCAGGAACCCCACTCCCACACCATACCTGAGGTTAGACCAGAGGGAAAGTCAGGGGGATACAGAAAGGACCTCATAGGCGATAACAGAGAAAGCAAACTACATTTCCTGCAGCATTAACCCCACACATACCTAGAAAAGGACATAGGACCTAGCAAAGGAGGCGAGGCAATGTCAGGAGGAGGGATACACCACAGAAGAGTATTCGGATGTATGGGGGCTAAACACAACTTCTCTAGCTCCATCCAGCGACTATATACGCATGATAAGTAGACCAAGCCACCAGGTGTCACAAATGGGCTGCCCAATAATATTTGGTAACATCAGGGACCGCCAGACGCCACCATGGACCGGCTGACCATCATAACCGACATCGAGAGACGATGACACTTCCCGTCCCAAATAAAAAGGAAGATAGCCGATTGAAAAGAGCGAAGAGCAAAGAGTTGGACACGTGCAGGTAGCGTTTCAAAATAATAAAGCAATTTAGGGACAATTGTCATTTTAACCACCGCTATACGGCCAAAAAAACTAAATATATTGCGACCACCATTTCTCCATAAGGGCTCTAAGCTCACGAAAAAGAGGGTGGAAAATAGTAGAGTAAAGAGAAGAATAGGGAGGGGTAAGATAGACATCCAGGTAATTAATATCAGCGGGAGACCATTTGAAAGAAATATTAGCATGCAGGAGATTAGAAAGGGGCAAGGGAAGGTTAAGAGGGAGTGCTTCAGATTTAGATAGGTTGACCTTATAGCCAGAGGCCACCCCATAGCCATGCAGGACCTGATATAGGCAAGGAAGAGAAAGTAAAGGATGGGAGAGGGTAAGTAGAACATCATCTGCAAACAAACAAATCTTAAATTCCCTATCGTGAAGGGTTATTCCAGTATTGTCCGGGTCCCTCCGAATCATAGCAGCATGGGGCTTAATACATAATGCAAAAATCAGTAGGGACAGCGGACACCCCTGGTGAATACCATTAAATAAAGGGAAGGTCAGAGAAGGAGCATGTGGAAGTTTAATAGAGGCAGTAGGGGAAGAGTAAAGACCTCGCAGTGCAGTAAGGAAGTTACCAGTGATACCAAACTTCTACAAAGTATCAAAAAGAAATGGCCACCCCAGCCTATCAAAGGCCTTTTCTGAATCAAGGCTAAGAATCAAAGCCTGTTCAGATCTCCGATTGATCAAGTCAACAAAATACACTACCCTTCTAGTATTATTACCCCCCCCCCCCCCCCAGCACCTTAGAGAATAACTTCAAATCAGAATGAAGAAGGGCAATGGGTCTGTAACTGGAGCAATCATGGGGGTCCTTACCGGGTTTAGATATCAAGGTGATCAAAGAGTGTAGAAAGGATTGTGGGATCTCCTCACCCCACATAAGAGTTAAAAAAGAGAAACAAGCCTAGGCAGGAGGACAGAATAGTAGGTCTTATAGTACAAATAAGTGAAACTGTCTAGGCCGGGAGAGCGACCCGCAGGAAGAGACATGAGAACATCCTGAAGCCCCTCATGGGTGATAGGAGCATTCAAAACGGCATGATCAGCTTCCGACAAGCTCGGCAGGTCGCATTGAGAGAGATAGGAGTCAAGTTCCGCAGCACGCTCAACCGGATCAGACTGAAGCTGAGAAGGGAGGGAGTAAAGGTCAGAGCAATAACGAACAAAGAGACTGGAAATATCGGCAGGATGATAGTGAAGAACACCCGAGGAATCCTTCAAGGCTGAAGGGGATTGAGCAGCTTTACAGACCCTCAGGCACATGGCCAACATAGTATGCGCCTTATTTCCCTTCTCGTAAAATCTCAGCTTGGCATATAATAACTGATGCTCAACTTTACAAAGAGCGAGATCTGCCAATTAGGCCCGAGCAGCCACAAAGCGCCTGAGGATTGAGAGAGAAGAAGAAGACAGTAAAAGAGCCTCTAAATTAGCAATGTAATCTCTAATCTCCCGAGAGCGAGCCAGGGAATCCTTTTTCAAACGGGAACTAAGGGCAATACAATGTCCCCGGAGAACAGATTTATGAGCTTTCTAGAGGAAAGCCTGAGAGGGGTCTGTCGGGTGATTAATGCGTCAAAGATCATATAACGACGAAGCTCGGATGACACGTTGAAAAAGCGAGGCCAATCACAATTGGGGAGGAGGGGGAGGGGCATCAGTAAGGGAATGTCGATCCAAAGAAGGGGAAAAACAAGGTTGAAATCCCCCCGGCGAGCCATGCAGAGGGAGGATATTTATGGAGCTTAGTTAGGACCCTATGCAAAAAACGGGATCTGAGAGGAGTTTGGCGCATAGACATTACAGAGCAAAATCGGGGCACCACCCAACATACCTTCCACAATCACATAACGCCCCAGGGGGTCCATATAGGAGGAAGAGACTTGAAGCTGGCAAGACCTAGAGAGGAGTACAGCAACCCCCGCCACTTTCCTATCAGAAGTAGCAGAAAAAAACCTGTGTATAACGGTGGTGGAGAAAGTGAAAAGAACCAGAGCGGTTAAAATGCGTCTCCTGAAGGAAAACCATATTGGCATGCAGCATAATTAACTCCCGCTTTAAAAGATGTCGTTTAGGGGGGAGTTAAGGCACTTAGCCATCTTGGAAAGGGATAGAGAAAAAACGCAAATAAAGACTCCACCATGAAATCAGGAGCCGCAACCAGGACCAACCAGAGGAAGGACCACCAACTAGACCACAGCAAGAGGAAGGGGAAGAAGAGAGACCTAAAAAAAAAAAAAAAAAAAGGGAAGAGAAACAAAAGGGAGAAAACAAGAGGGATGTAGAGAGAAGAAAAAGAAAAGGAGAGGATAGCACCTCGCGTAATTCAGTGGGATAATCCCAGTCCACAACCCCAATGTTAGTGGTACTCACCTGGGGTATGGCTTGATACGTGCATATCACCCCTCCGTGAGGGGTCAGATGATCTCGGGCTGCAGCCTGCAGGATCCAGCCGGGTACTCGGTATGAGACCGGCAGTAAACTTGAGAATGGTGCAAAGAAATTGCAAAAAAAGTTGGTCTGCAGTGGCACTGCCTTGTTGAGATCGGAATGAAGGTTCAGTCTTTTATAGATAAAATCCCATTCATTGTTACATAAATTGAGATATAGACATGCAAAACACGTATCGGGGGTAAGTTCCCCCTTTCTCAATTGCAGAAAAGACAGTATGCAGACTGTCTTTTCTGCAATTGAGAAAGGGGGAACTTGCCCCCGAAACGCGTTTTGCATGTCTATATCTCAATTTATGTAACAATAAATGGGATTTTATCTATAAGACTGAACCTTCATTCCGATCTCCACAAGGCAGCGCCACTGCAGACCAACTTTTTTTGCAATTTCTTTTCACCATTCTCAAAACAAGAGGGAAACAAAGGACAAAAAGACAAAGGGAACAAAAAAAAACCCAGACCGGATCAAAAAATAAACCATTGGCCGTGGGGCCAACGCAGAGGCCAAAATCCCAGGGGGATACAGTATATAGAGGGATCCCAAAAAGATCCAATCCATTGTCACAGCCTCTGGGGGGAGAAGTGGGAGAACGTCATCAGAAAACAGCCACCAAAGGAGTAAACATCCTGACCCGAAGCTGATAAAAGCATGGAAAATACAGGTGACCAAATGTGCAAAAAACATAATGAGCAGGAAAAGTCCCGATGCCACCACCTAAAAATAAATGTCAATAAACAGACAGCATCACAGGTCAAGGGGGGGCCCCGAGGAGAGCCTCTAGGAGCAGGAGGCAGAGATTTCTGAGTATGTCCATACCTACGGGACCGAACAGGTTGCCAAACTGGAGGGAGTATCCTTGACCTCAGTAATGAGCAAGCGGAAATCCTCCTTCGTCGGGATTTAGGAAAGAAGTTGACTCCAGTCCAGCGGGGCAGGGGAAGGGGCTGGCATACCAGAACAGGCCAAGTCTGACTCAAAGAGAACGTCCCAAAAGGTATTATCTGCTGCCAGTACAGGTGGGACTGAAGGCGCTGGTGTGGTAGAGGGAGCTGCCCGGAGGGGGGACCTGGGGGCCCCAGTGTGCAGCTTCTGGGTAGACATGACTCTCTGAGGCTTAGGAGAGAGCAAGGAGTTGGAGCTGAGAGAGGAGGGTCCAGGTGTCAGGGAGGAGGGAAGGATGAGGGGTACAGTGCAGGTTCCAGCCAGGGGGGAAGCAGCAGGCTCCACACTAGATGTAATAGTGCAGATAGGATATGCACAGTGCAGCCAGCAGAGGGCGCAGGAGGATCAGTGGAGGAGGATGGAGACTCACTCACTATAGAGGCCCAAAATGGCGCTTCCCCTCCAAGGGGAGAACAGGAGAGTAAGGGACCTCTGGAGGAGAGCTGCTGGCAGGCAGCTAAAAAGGGCTCCCCTCCAGACAGCAGGGCCAAAGATCCACTCATCGCAGGACCCAGTGCAGCTGGGGAGGAGGTTTGGATGTCAGCAGGAGTGGTAGTCAGCGCAGGTGTCCCCAGGAGCTCAGGCAGAGAGCAGGTAGGAGATGGTGGCGCTGGAACACACTGCAGAGCTGCCAGGACTGCGGAGGTAAGCGGCAGCAGTGGTAAAGCAGCCTGCCGTTCCTCCGGTAAAGGCTGCAATGTTCGGCACCGGTCAGGAGCACTGTGACACGGTCAGGGAGCGGCAGCGGAGGCCTAGAGCGGGGCCTGTAATGGCGGCGCTGCAATCAGCAGTAGATGGCGGGGCCGGACGCAGGACTCATGTGATGCCTCCACAGGGATTTGAAGCTGAGTGGAGGGTAGGTGAGGGCTTCGGGCAACGTTGGGAGGTTCTCCTCATCGAGGGGCACAAAGTCACCCGATATAAATGCTTATGTAGTAGCCTCAGAGAGCAGGAGCCACCTCAATGTGCGGCCATCAGCTTCGGCGCCTCACCACACCCCCCAGGAAGGCAAGTTTTACCTGCTGCTTTATCTTTAAAAATGCCAAGGGTGTTGCAGCAAAATATATAAAGACACTGTGCAGATTTACTAATACTGTCCATTACTTAGTGTAAACTAAGACATAGAACTGACATATGAATGTGGCACGTATTACCTATAGACAGGTCAATGAAAATTTTAAAAAATATAATCAAATATAGCTCTCTGTTTCTGTTACTAGTTATTGATTAATATTTTTTATATATTTTTTATTTTAGATTTTATTCAGCAGAGGAGAGCAGGGCTGAATGAATTTATCCAGAATTTACTCCGGCATACAGAACTATGCAGCCAGTAAGCACCTATCGATGCATTCATTGCAAGAATGTTTATTATATGTTTTATTTATCCGTATAGAACTAGATCAATTATGTTAGCAATGTGTAAAAATTGATTGAAAGTTGTGTCCCATATATAGATGGATCAAACTGAAGACGGAACGGTAATGGCACTGCTTATCCTTGTGCGGGTGTGCACTCCTTGTAAATCCATGCAAGTAGCGTTCACTGCTGCTCTAATGGGGGGTGCATACCGAGTCCAACATGTAAATACAAGCTTAGTCCAAAGAAGCAAATGAAAGTTGCACTCACCCATGTGCTGTCGGCCTGAGGAAGTGCATATTGACGCAGGAAACGGCTGTTGCCCCCAGGTATTTCTCCCATTCGTCCTCTTGCTACACCACTTGTAACCTGCACTTTGTAATAAAGAAGAGTGTAACTTTCCTTTTGCTTCTTCCAGACTAAGCCCATATATAGATAGCATGATAAAAAAAAAATGTAAAATAATTATAAAGCCTTGTGCACACAGGAAAATTAGGAACATTTTCTTAATGAACTACTCTTTGTGCTCCATGTTGAAATAAAGCAGATTTGATGAAGAAACAAAGCAGAACTGGTTCTTATTTGTTACAGAATGTGGCAGATTTGGAGCGGGAATACAAAGTCCCATTGACTTAAATAGGATTTTATTTGCAAACTCCACCTCAAGAATTGATAGGTCAGCTCTTCTGGTGGAATTCAGATCAGCATCAGAAATTTACATGATTCATTTAAAGCGGAATGTGAGGCACAATTTGATGTGAAATATGGAATTTTAAACAGTGCATGAGCATAAATTAATCAATTGTAGGACAAACCTTATGAACCCCATTAGTATATGAGGGTCAGTCAGCTGAAAATCTTGTTATTCTCACTGGTGGTTTAATTACTTGTATTTTATAATATGTTATAATAATAATAATAATAATAGTAGTTTCATAGCTGGGAGGACAGAACTTAAGCCAGGAGGTGACCCTCAGACTACCTCTGACCCATATTAGATGCTGTAGCTAAGTTGTTGTCATTAGTCACTGCTAAGACCATATTGTGTTATCCCGTTCCTGGTGTAAGGCTAACTGGACATTCCTCTGTCAAAACAGCACTGTCTGTAGTTCCGACACCCACCCCACACAGACTTGTAAAGAGAGAACTCTCATCCAACACTGCCACCGTCGATCAAACTGATAGCTGGGTTTTGCCACCCAGGACAGAAGGGCCAGGAACCTCTGTCTCTTTTCCATCGGCCTTGGAACAGTTTCATTATTTGCTAACAATATAATTCCTGTATAGAGGGGAGTTGCTTAGATCACCTAATCTAATAACAGAAAGGAAGAACCAACCAAGATGGGACCCCCTCTGCAATGTCATCCTAGCAGTACATGAAGTGCCTCTATGACAGTGGTCCCCAAACTCCAGATGTTGCACATATACAACTTCCAGCATGTCCAGACAGCTGTCCGAGCATGCTCAGAATTGTAGTTTTGCAGCACCAGGAGGCAGGTGTAACTTCTGGCTTCTGGTCCCCGATGCAAAATCTGCAACAGGGCCTCATGTGCCAATTACCATACTATTCTTTTATGGGCAGATGTGCTTTGGTCCCCCCTTAGGAACCAGGGCCCCAATGCGACTGCTACCTCTGACCCCCTATGGCTACACCGCTGTCTGGAGGTCCACAGTTTGGAGACCACTGCTCTATAGCAGTGTTTTATGTTTTACTTAGCTTGGCCTAGATCAAACTGAATGAGGACGCTGATCTCTGGATCATTTATGGCGTACAGGCATAAACAGCTATAATTAGATCAATTTTCCAGAGAAAAAGGAAAACCATAAACATTTTATTATGTTCCACTTGTGTACTTATGACTGTCTGCCAAGAGATTTTATTCTTTAATGTTTAGTTCTATAAACTTTGAAACCAAAACAGAAATGTAATCAGCTGATGATCAGTCATAGCTGCTTGTCTGTTGCCAGCTCAATGCTTAAAGGAGATATTTCCAGACAGCCTTAGCCTTGTCAGTGCTGGACCATCCTACCCTCTCTTTTGCATCAATGCTTAAAGGGGTGCTCCGCCCCTAGACATCTTATCCCCTATCCAAAGGGGGTCACACCCCAGACATCTGGTGCACGGAGCAAACTTCACTCCGTGCTGGATGACTGGCGATGCGGGGCCGAGGCTCGTGACGTTACAGCCATACCCTCTCAATGCAAGTCTATGGGAGGGGGTGTGACGGCACCAAAGCACAGCTGCTCACAAGCCTCTGGCGCTGCAGCCGATGTCCTAAACAAAGGCCAGCTGCAGCAGGGAGATTGTGGGGGTCGCCAGCGGCGGGACCCTTGCGATCAGACATCTTATCCCCTATCCTTTGCATAGGGGATAAAATGCCTAGGGGTGGAGTACCCCTTTAATACGAGCATTTTTTTTATTTTTATTTTTTTTTTAAACAATTACAGCAAGTGTTTTGAAGCTTTCCTGGGCAGTTGTCAGTAGATCAAATCCCCTGCAGTTGCCGAATGCCAGTGCTTTCAATTGAATACAGATTGGCCACATACAACATACAGGCTTCCCTGCTTTAGCATGTAATGCACTTTGTATACTGTACAGTAAGTTTTATTGTTAAAAGAGGCTAGATTTGTTATTGTTTAAAAAAAATGGTTAGAAATCTCCTATACTTATGGTTTGATTTTTACTGTGTTTTAGTATTGCAGACTTTATCAGATCACACAGATTTTCTTTGAAATGTTTGGACTGTCGGCCATTGTTTTTGTGCAGTATCCAGTACTAAAGTCTTCTGCTGAAGGGGAGCACACCTTCTAGACAAGCAGAATTTCACGTGATTTCTCTTCTTTCCACATGTTTGCACCAAGTGATTTCATATGTTCTCTATTCTTGTGCATTGCTTCAGGGGTTTTAGAGAATGTCTAGGTTAAATGTTTTTGTTTATCATGAACAGGTTCATGTGACCTTTACATAAAAGACAAAGTAGCTTGGTGCTCGATCATATCTTGGGCATTAACTCCCATTAAACCCACACGTTCCTCCCAAACCGAAATGGACAGGAAACCACAGCAGCCATTTTTATTAACAAACAATAAATAACAAGCATAAACTACCGTATTTTTCGCCCTATAGGACGCACCGGCGTATAAGACGCACCCTATTTTTAGGTGCAAAATCTAAAAAATTTAAGATTTTGAACCCAATAGTGGTCTTCAACCTGCGGACCTCCAGATGTTGCAAAACTACAACTCCCAGCATGCCCGGACAGCCGTTGGCTGTCCGGGCATGCTGGGAGTTGTAGTTTTGCAACATCTGGAGGTCCGCAGATTAAAGACCACTGCATAGGAGGTAATACTCACGTGTCCCCGCCCGTCACCGCTGCCCTGGATGTTGCTCCATTGCTGTCGCCATGTCCCTGTCGCTCTGCTGCTGGCCTGCTGCTGAACGTATCAGCTGCCGGCCGGGTATCCTCACTCTCCGTCGCCGTCATCACGTCGTTACGCACGCCGACGCACGTACGCGCCGACGTGATGACGAGGAAGGAGAGCGCCGGCCATACAGGGGATCCCTGAATGGAGAAGACACCGAGGAGGCAGGTAAGGTCCCTCCCGGTGTCTTGTAAGCACTAACCCGGCTATTCAGTCGCGGTGAAATCGCGGCGGTCGCGAACAGCCCGACTGAACAACCGGGTTAGTGTCACTTTCCCTTCAGACGCGGCGGTCAGCTTTGATCACCGCGTCTGAAGGGTTAATACAGGGCATCACCGCGATCGGTGATATCCTGTATTAGCCGCGGGTCCCGGCCGTTGATGGCCGCAGGGACCACCGTGATAGGGGTGTATTCGCCGTATAAGACGCACCAACTTTTTCCCTCCAGTTTTAGGGAAGAAAAAGTGCGTCTTATACGGCGAAAAATACGGTATATGGGCCTCAGTCCCCCCCCTTCCCCCCATATCTGGCTTTATCCATTCGCTGGTGCAAACAGGGAGCTGCGGTGTGCTGGATAACCGTTTGTGTTTATCTTCAACTTTAAATAACACTAGCTCAAGGAATTAACATAACCAAAATGTTATGTGATGGGAAGTGTCCTTTAAACCCCAACCTGGTATGCGCCTGCCCACACCATGTAATTACCTCCAGTCAGTTAGCGACTAAGGCAGCACCTCCCCCTGGGCCATGTTTTGGGCCAGGCCATATTAATGGTAAAGTTTGTGACTGCTTTTGTCTTATACTGCTTTACCTCTGGAGAAGTATAATGAGATGTATCATTATTTGTTTATTTTATTTTTGTGTATGATTTGGCAGACAATAAGTATATATTGAATCTAAAATTCTGAAGGCAAATTCCAAACATCAATCAAATTTGGCTACTATTGACCTCTGTTCTCCTGATTGGTGGGGGTCCCAATGGTCAGAACCCGAAGATCAGTCATTTATTCTCTACCTTGTGGATAGGTAATAATTCATAATCTTATAATAACCCCCTTTAAGCTGCCAGGTGCATGGCCCTTTTCACATCACGCCGCCAATACATAGCAGCAGATCAGTTGCCAGTTTACATAGGGATACCTTCAAAAAAAGTGAAGGAGCCTGACACGTGATGAAAATGGGGCCTATGATGGTTTTGTTGACAAATATATTTAAAATTTAAAATGACTCACTGACGTAAATGTAGGTTAGGTCAAATATGTATATTAATAATTAAGAAGGCTGACAGGCTCTATCCACTTATCTATAAGGAAAGAAACAGAAGAACAATGAGCAATGAAAGGACTGAAGCTGAACAGAGAAAAAAATACTGTATGGCAGATCTTGTTCTTTTTCCTGTAAAATACCGGACACCCAGCAGACCCTATTCATGTCAATGGGATCCGTCTGGACCTGGCAGTGTCCGTTGTGTTCCAACACATTCAGGGCCCATGTGGTAAAGATAACAAAAAAGAGTCAAACGGACCCTGAACAGGTCAGAGCACAACATCGGTGTGAACCTAGACTAACAAGATTTTAGCATACAGTTTAAGACTTTTAATGTGTATAGATATTATTATGGCTTGTTCTAACCCAACACTAGTTGAATTGTATGGTGCCTTAGTGTATCAACATATGCTTTAGATTATTTATCTTTTTAAAAGAGAATCTCTTTTTATTGTAGTTTCTAAATTACCTGGCATAAAACACTGAATAATGAGGCAGTTGTTGCAACCACTTGATTTGGTGGAACAACTTAAAGGGTCCTGACTGTCTGGGTCAACTCATCAGTATTACCTTAAATCAGGTCATACTGGAAGTTGTAGTTTTGCAACAGCTTGAGGCACCTTGGTTGGGAAGCACCTCCTTAAAGACTTTCTACATGGGACAATGCCACATCTATCCTCAGGTTGTGTGTAGTATTGCAGTTCAGCCCCAATAACTTAATTTTAGCTGAGATATAATACCAGACACAACCCAAGGACAGGTTTAGTCCTGTGTCTGCAAGAAAGTAGAAATGTTTTGTACTCACGTAAAACCCTTGTAAATGACGTACACAGAAACACTATAAGGGTATGGCCACACGTGCCTTATTTGCTGCTGCTTATTTTTCTATCCATTGGAGTCAATGGGTAGCAAAATCAGCTGCAGTAAATAGGCAACAAAATACGGCACGTGTGACCCTACCTTTAAGGGTACGGTCCCACGTACCACTTACGCAGTGTATTTGGGCTAGCCAGCAGCACTGCATTTTCAGTGAGGATTGGAGGCAGAGCCTGGCATCACAGTCACACCGGCGCGCGGCTCCGCCTCCAATCTTTACTGAAAATGCAGGGCTGCCACCGGCTAGAGAATACGCAGAGTATTTCCCGCTGCTGCAGACTATTTTGCACAGTGTGAAATACGCTGCGTAAGCGGTATGTGGGACTGTACCCTACAGAAGAAAGTTTTAGAATAACTTAATCCCTATTCACAGTCTGCTGATAGGGGATAAGTTGTTTTATATCAGACAACCCCTTTAAATGGTGTAATTTTGAGAATAGGCAAGTCCTGTGGATTGATTTATATGCACTTCTCTAACAATCTAAGTAAAACCATATCCATGTACACTTTAGACGGCAATCCAGTGTTTTGCATCAAGGTGGGCTTGGTTTTCGTAGAAACTTGTTTAGGAAGTCCTATTACTTGTCAGGTGTGTAAACACGTTTTGGGCAGCCTAGAATGGGGGATGTGCGAACATAATATGTAGGAGAAGCTAAAGACATTTTCATTGTCCTACTGAGCAACTTAAGTTACTTATTCAGGGAGTAAACTAGAAGGTGTCTGCATATGTATAAGGGTTTCCAACTCCAAAGTATCACTATGACATCTGTATAATCTGCAATGGACCGGGGAAACTGTAAATAGTGAGTATACTTTTTTTTTCTTTAAGTGCTTTTTTGGAATTGCCCTCTGAAGTAGCTTGGCTTTGTTTTCATCTGTGCAGAGGACTGGTAGACTGTCTTGATATTGGTAACAGAGCCACAAGTTGATAGATGGGATTTGTCCCTTTTTGAATCAGAAATCTAATGGTCAAATAGTTTTTACTTTGGTGGCCATGAGAAAATATAGAAAAAACTTGCAAACTGAATACAAAGACGAGGACTTCAGCTGTCCTTTTATATTTTTGTATTGGTAATGTTGGAGATATATAAATAAATATATAAAATCTATCGGGGTTAGCATAAAGATGGTGCAAAGGAGTCAGTTTTCTTCCTCCCTATGGATTGACAGCTCTAGCAGTTTTCTGACTGGACCCTACGGTGGTCAATCATTACATTACAAAGAGCCCAGACTGTTGAGACCCAATTAGCTCCTAGCAGGCTATAACTCCCCCTCCCCCTTACTACAATAAATAATTAAATAATAACGGACACAACAACAATTTTACTTTTCCGTAGGTGGGAATCGGCCACAGCTTTATTTATAAAATTACTTATATAAATAACAATTTAACTGTAACAAAGACACCGATTGGCTTCTTACCAACCCGAGAGGTGCTGCCACACTGTCCTGTGTGGAGGTCTACCCCGGGTTGACCCCGCTTTCACCGTCTTCTTACCGCCAAGCTGTTACTTACAATAAACAGAGATACAAAAAAGGGAGGGAGGGAGGGAAAAACTCCAGGTCCTGGGTAGATTGAGGGGGGAAGGGAGGCACCACAGCTATAAATACCCAGGGGAGGGCCCCTGAAAGCCCGGGAAACTATTAAACCCCTGATTGGTGCACTCCTTCCCCCCCCCCCCCCCCACCCATGGGACATACCACTATAGCCACTGGCAAGTTTTACAGGCGGGGGAGGGGGCTAAAAACATTGCCTGTATATTTCTTAACCCCTTACTGCTCACCAGTCAGGGGGCAAGCTAGTTATGCACAGCTTGCACCTGCACCTATCCGACTGTTTAACAGCTGCTGTTGGGGCATAAAAACGCTGTTTTAGGGCTACATACGGTTTTCAGCTGTTTTGCCACCGCATTTGCTTTTACTGCGGAGTGCACAAAAGGAACAGTCCAAGTATAAAGCAATCCATAATGTAGAAAATACTGCGGCACTCATCTGCTGCGTTTAAAAACTTTTTTATTCGGTTCAGGCAGAAGTGATGAGAGGCGCAGTGCTCTCGGTACACAAACAGTCCTATATCTACTTCACGTTACACAGACCCTTCCTCCGGGCCCTGCTGGGATATTGCACATAGGGGGAGATTTATCAAAACCTGTCCAGACTAAAAGTTGCCCAGTTGCCCATACCAACCAATCAGATCACTTATTTCATTTTTAACAAGGCCTCTGCAAAATGAAAGAAGCAAGCTGATTGGTTGCTATGGGCAACTGGACAAGTTTCCCTCTGCACTGGTTTTGATAAATCTCCCCCATAGTGTCTAATATAGCTATATAGCTCCTTTAGACATGGCTGCATGTTTTCCACTAAAGTTTACTCCAGTAATTTATTCTGCACGGTGTTTGTATTCTATGAATAGCTACAGTCATTCCTTAATGTATTTAGGGATAGCGGGGGTTATTTATCAAAGGATTTATGTGGTTTTTTTTTAACATAACTTTGGCGCAATACTTTGGCGCAGTGTCTTTTTGCGCCAAAGTTTGGCGCATCTTCTCCACTGTCATTTTTACAACTTTCTCAAAATCACACGGTCCTGTGTGTGATTTTAACTTTCGTCATTAATTCATCATTTGCGCCAATCGATCTTTGGTGCAATTTTGGCGCAAATCCCATTTTTTGGGGGCGCAAATCCACGCCAAGAAATTTTGCACATGGAAAACACACTTGGCAATGTCAGAAAATGTAAAGGCGTCGAAATACATTAAAAAAATGTTTTTGTGAAAGCAGCGACGCCTCCAGGGCTGCTCAATACTATCCTGCGACATAGTTGTCTCTGAGGAACCTTCCCCCTCCGTTGAGCCAGCATTGGACATGGCCACACAGGTTCAGGAAAGGTAAGCACTAAAGCAGTGGTCTCCAACCTGCGGACCTCCAGATGTTGCAAAACTACAACTCCCTGCATGCTCGGACAGCCGTTGGCTGTCCGGGCATGCAGGGAATTGTAGTTTTGCAACATCTGGAGGTCCGCAGGTTGAAGACCACTGCACTAAAGTAACAAAAAAAAAACAAAAAAAAATAACTACCCAAGTTGAAAATAAAATCCATTTCACATAGTGACGATAAACCCCACAAAAGAAAATAACTCATGTCGCTTGCTGATATACTGCAGGAGGGACTCCGAAATGGCTGCACAAGGGGTAAAATACGCGTCCTCTGTGGTGGTAAGTTCTGTGTAAAAGGCGCTGTGAACGGCTGATTTCAACATTTGAGCCAAAATTACTAACAACTTGCACCAAATGATAAATTTGGTGCATGTCCACTAAAAACCAAAGTGAAAAAAAAAGGGTAAAAAGAAACGGTCAACAGGCAAAATTGATAAATACCCCCCAGCATGTCTACAGAAAAGGCTTGTGCACATAGATACAGAAGTATACATTGTGACTCTTATCTGTGGACATTCTGGGAATCCCTTTTTAAGGAAAGAGATTGTGCAGCATTCTTAATGAAAAGACAAAAGGAAATAAAATATGTGTGGAAGATTAGCAACAAGTACAACGACATATATTCCACAGTGAGTCACAATAGGCTTGTGTGACGGTATCATAACCTTTGTGGTAGAACATTTCTAAAGTGTTTAACACTAGAACTCAAGAAGAACCATGAAACCTCCTTGAGATAATCATCCAGCGGCTGAAGCAATTCTTGTCTAATCCGCCTTATGAAGGAATACTTACATTTTTGCTTTTGATCTACTTTGCCTCTTATAATATTTCCAGTGTTCAACAAGTAACACTCAAGGTTAAAGGACGTCTGCAGCGTGATTAATACTTATCCCCTATCAACAGGATAGGGGATAAGTGTTTGATCACGGGGGGTCCGACTGCTGGGACCCCCTGTGATCTCCTGTACGGGGCCGCGGCTGTCCCGTGCAGGGGGCGTGCCGGCCGCAGCATGACGTTGCAGCCGGCACGCCTCCTCCATACATCTCTATGGGAGAGGCGGGGAGGCAGCGTTCGTGCCTCCCCGTCTCCCCCATAGAACTGTATGGGGACGGGGAGGAGACGTGGCGTCACCGTCGACCTCTAGGTCGACGCTACGTGCCTTAGCGCTCACCATGAGCGCTAATGGCGGCGCCCCGTTAGGGAGATAGCGGGGGGGGGGGGGTCCCAGTGTTCGAACCCCCCCCCCCGCAATCAAACACTTATCCCCTATCCTGTGTATAGGGGACAAGTGTCATACCGCTGCAGTTGTCCTTTGATTGTGGGAAAGACCTGCATTATTTCATCTGTCACCTGCATTAGTTCAGTTAGATTGAAAATGGTGGCTAGAAAAATTAAGGCAGAAGTTGAATATGATTTGATGGCCAATTTAGTGACTCTTTTTTATTACACGCATATTCTATAGGCTGTAGAAATATATACAATGAATGAGAAGGGTCTCTTGTAGCAGATCTAATTCTCTACGTTTACAGTGTTCTTGCACATGGTAGCTAAGCTATAGTATTAGGATACACTACATAGAACCAGGTAAACCTGTCTTTTCTGTGACAAAGATCACATTGAAAGTACTGGTACTCTATGGCCATAACTAGAAATTCAGAGGTTAACACTGCATTTAACCCTGGCAGTGCTGTATTTGCCATTTTGCACCTATAGGCTAGTGCCTATGGCAGCAGAGTTTAGGGGGGGCAGCATTTCGGTGAGTAAAAAAATGTTGAATACTTATAGGTGCTGCCGCCATGCTTTGACATGAAAAAACAAATCATCCTTTGGTGGAATCCTTATGGATCAGAACATTTACAACTTTTTCCTGTAGACCTGCAGCATGATCATTATGTTGTGGATTTGTGATTGAAACACTTTCTGTGCATGGAGTGAGATCCATGGTAAATCTGCAATAAAATATGTGGGTTTTTTGCTTCATATTTTGTGACAGTTGTGGATGTACAAATTCTGATGCACAAATGGATGTATATAGTAAAGACAAACCTGAGCCCTGGACCCTAAAAGGTTCAAAAGATCACTCTGTTACAGGATCATGTCTCATATTAAGCACTGGAGCTCAACAGCTTCAAGGCTCTGTCACAACTAAATCAAGGAGACTGGTTTTAAAGGCAACCTGTCACCATTTAACAGCAAATGTGTTTTAATATCCTATTCTAGAACAGGAGCAGCTTAGATTGGTATATAGTTTTTGGGAAATGTTTCAAAATAACCGATTGAAATCCCTTCTCATTCTTGGCTTAAGAGTCCAGTGGGCAGTCTCATTTAATGATTGACAGCCTTCCCTGTGTGAGCATGCATAGAGACAGCTGACAGTCACAGATGAGGACCACCCACTGGACTCCTAAGCCCAGAATCTTTTCCCACAGAACTATAGCTCAGTCTGCTTCGTTCCTCCTGTTCTATAACACGATGTTGATAGATTAAACAGCATTTTTATGGTGACAGCTTCTCTTTAATCAATGCACTAAGCTACCAAAACTGGGCAAGTTGTACAAGGTAAATGTGTTGGCCACATTAGTTTTGCATATACAGCAAGGATTCAGTTGCATTTGCTAATTCTAGTAATATTTTTTTTTGTAGTCCTGATGTCCAAGCCTTTTTAAAGCTAGACTGTGCTAGACTTCAGTCAGATCCATCAGAAGATGAAGATGAAAGAGCAGACCAGAAGGTAAATGAAACAGTCATGACAAATGGAGCTGAAAGAAAATCCAACTTTTTGCATGTGGCTCAGGGTATTTATTAGATACTAGCTGAGTACCCGGCACTGCCTGGTTTTTCCTACCTTATCCTTGTGGGGGAGGAAAAGCAACATAGTAGGAAGCTTTTGTCCTCATATCCCGACCCCCAAATCCCCCACTCATATTCCAACCTCATATCCTGTCCTCATGTTTTGTCCCCCTATCCCGTCCCCCTATCCCGTCCCCCTATCCCGTCCCCCTATCCCGTCCCCCTATCCCGTCCCCCTATCCCGTCCCCCTATCCCGTCCCCCTATCCCGTCCCCCTATCCCGTCCCCCTATCCCGTCCCCCTATCCCGTCCCCCTATCTCGTCCCCCTATCCCGTCCCCCTATCCCGTCCTCCTATCCCGTCCCCCTATCCCGTTGCCATATCCCGACCTCCTATCCCATCCCCATATCTAATCCACATTTCTAATCCTCCTATCCCGTCCTGCATTGTGGTAAAGATATTGTAAGCTGAAAATAAAAGGGGTGTGGCTTAAAGGGTGGGCATGTCTTTGTGAAATGGGGCATGGCATGCGGGGAGGATGTGGCTTGCCAGACAGACTGACACATTCACCAGGAGATGTAGAGCGGAGCTTGTGGAGTAAGGCACCAGAAGTCCTATATACTTGCATGGGACTTGAAACAAAAACCCCATCCTGCACATATGGGGGTAGGTTAGGGGTTAATTTAACTATTATATATTTTTATTTGACATATAAGTAACATGTGACCAAGTGTTGACGAAATATCTCCAGCCATACAGAAGTTATGATGGAACATACATCTCCCATAGATTTGCACTGGACTTTAAACTAAAAACCTGACCCTCGCAAATGGGGTAGGTTAGGGTTAAATTAACTATCCTATATTTTTAGTGGATATATAAGTAACATGTGTACCATGTTTCATGTTAATATCCTTAGCCTTTGGAAGTGATGTTGGAACATATACACACACACATACATACATAAACATATACATACATACACACACATAAACATATACATACACACACACATACATACATAAACATACACACACACATACATAAACATATACATACACACAGACACATACATACATAAACATACACACATACACACAGACACACACATACATAAACATACACACACACACACATACATAAACATACACACACACACATACATAAACATACACACACACACATACATACATAGACATATACATACACACATACATACATAAACATACACACACACACATACATAAACATAAATACACACATACACACATTGGGGGAGATTTACCAAAACCTGTGCAGAGGAAAATTGCCCAGTTGCCCATAGCAACCAATCACATAATTTATTTTATTTTGCAGAGGTCTTGTTAGAAATTAAAGGAGTGATCCGATTGGTTGCTATGGGCAACTGGGCAAATGTTCCTCTGCACAGATTTTAATAAATCTTCCCAATTGAGTTTTATATATATAGATGTCTGGTTCAATGCTTACAAGTAACAGGCTGATTTTCTTTCTTCTGGTTTTCATGCACGTAGAAATCACTTATTTTTACTGTTTCCAAGTGTCATGACATAATAAAGTACATTTTAAGTTCCTGTCCTCAAAGTGTTTTACATCCTTGTAGTGTACTGACATGTCATCTATAGATAAGATCACAGCAGCTATTCTGATCATCTGTAGTTGAGATTTTACATAGATTTGAACAGTAGGAAAATGTATCATTTTTAACATATTAAATGCCATATAAGCCCTACAACATTATTAAAGGGAACCTGTCATTACTTATATGCTGCCTGTAACACGTGTTATGTGACTCCCGGTGGCTTCTGCCCGTCCCCCGGTCTGATTGATAGATCTTTCCCTGTTTGCGTATAGGAAGATATCTATGAATCAAGGCTGGTGGGATATAGATAAGTTGATGGGGACCACCCCAATGACTCATGGTTCAGGAAGCATATAAGTAGTGACAGGTTCCCTTTAAGTAACTATGATAATACAAAGACTTGCTTAAATGTGGAGGACTAGAAAGTGAGAAGGTGTCACTTAGCAGTTTAGCCTAAAGGGAAAAGCACCTGTTTCTCCACTTTTGCCAGTCCCACAGATTAACGAGGAAGCATACATTAACTATTCAATGAGAAAGTTTGGGTTAAAAGGGTATTCAGGGGTATACATATTGATGGACTATCCTGATGGTAAATATTAAGCCCTTGAGAACTATTGGTTACCAAACTATGCCTATGTAAGCCATGAAGAGCATGAAATGTGGCCCTTCATTCTGCTGATCAGTAGGGGGTGTTCCAGGGGTGAAGTCCCACCAAATAAATACTGATTGCTATTATAGATGAGAGGTAGTTATTTTATATTGTCACTATCCTGCTGAGTTCTGTATAGCGCCCTTATGTTGATGCTGTCGGCATGATTATCTTGAAAGACATTGCTTCTATTTACAGTTGTCTGCATGGCCCTCTATTGCCCTTCACTTCTTATATAGGAACACAGCTGCAGTGACCCAGCAGAGCCACTACACAGTACATGTTGACACTGTGGCTCTGGCAAACACCTAGTTGATGGGGGTGCTTGGTGTCAGACCCTGACGATCAGATATTGACCTATCCTGGGGATAAGGCCCTTTCACACAGGATGAATATCTTGCGTATTGGCATTCCAAGGGACGCTCCATTCCAATGATTGGCCTTTGTAAAAGGGTAGTGATCAGCTGATAAACAAATACTCATTCATTAACTAAATCTTTTTTGCAGCCATTTAAAGTAACATTTCTTCATTTACTTTTATTTTATAGGATGGATCACCTATGCAAAATGTCAACCTGGGACCATCTGTGAATCCTCAGTATGTCTGTTATTACTACTACAAATCCAAATATTTGCTTATTACTTTTTGTAAGCTAAAAGCAGAAAAGAACTGTATAGTAAAAGCCCTATATAACCACCGTAAAATAGCCCAGGAATTATTGTGAGACAAGTACTTAATGGGTTGTAAGGCTATTTATTTTAAAAATTGCAAGGCTGGGCTAAAATACGGTGTGTATATATATATATATATATATATATATATATATATATATATATATGTACTCGCCTGCCTCCATCCCTACCGGTGTAATTTTAACTGTATTCCACTTCCTACTTTCTTCTTAATACAAAAAACTTAAAAATATAAATCCTTTCAGTACTTAACAGCTGCTGTATGCGCTAGAGGAAGTTGTGTAGTTCCTTCCAGTCTGACCACAATGCTATCTGCTGACACCTTTGTCAGTGTCAGGAACTGCCTGAAGCAGGAGAGGTTTTCAATGGGAATTTTTTCATGCTTGGGACAGAAGTGGAAACAGAGAGCACTGTGGAGCAGAGTCTGGAAAGAACTACACAACATTGTCTGGAGCATACAGCATCTGAAGTACTGCAACCTTAGACAACTTATCCCCTATCAGCAGGATAGGGGATAAGCGTCTGATTGTGGGGGGTCCAAACGCTGGGCCCCCCTGTGATCTCCTGTATGGGGCCCCGACTCTGCCGCGGCTCTCCCCATGCAGGAGGTGTGTCGACTGTAGCATGACACCGCAGCCGACAAGCCCCCTACGTTTATCTCTATGGGAGAGGAGGAGATGCAGTGTCCATTCATCCCCGCCTCTCCCATAGAGCTGAATTGAGGGGGCGCGTCTGGCAACCTCTTAAGTGAGGTCAAAGACACACATTAACGGCGCAGAGCCGTGGCAGTTCCGCCCCCCCCCCCCCACGTACACACAGGGATAAGTTGTCTAAGGCTGCAGTACTCCTTCAATTTTAATTCTAAAGCAGAGAAGAAAGCACATCCCTCATTACACCCCAGTTTGTGCTTGCTGAGATGGTGGCGCAGTACTATATTGCACCAATGTACAAGCGATGTTGCTGCACATCATTCGTACAATGACTGCTACATGCTGGTGTGGTTTTTGCCCAAATGCATTGATCACAATATAGTACTGCCACACTGTCACAGCCTACCACCTCCAAGCCATGTAAAAAAAAGTATTGAGGTGCTTGGCGTGAGGAAAGGTAATGCCTTTCCTTCTGCCAAGATAACCCTTTACTTTTCCTATTTGTTTACTTTTTGTACAGTATTATTTCAACATGGTATTATAATCAGAATACAAGTTAGGTTGTTAGGAAATTGGGCTAACCCCGTATCTAAATATTTTAGCTATGCTGTGAATGCATCTGGGGCACATACAGTATTGTGCCAATCTCCCTCTTAAACTCTAACATTTAGACTTATAGAGCCAGTAACCTTATAGTTTTGTTGCTTTAAAGATGTTGTTTTTTATTTATTTATTTATTTATTTTAAACATACACAATCCTGATCTATAACTTAATAAATATTGGGGTGTGACAGTAAATTTTTCGGTGTCCAAATATTCATCATAACTATACAGTGTGACCACTCTCCATGGTGTATTCAAGGGCAATGAAGGAAGTGGTTTATTTCGTCCACATACACAGCAGCACAAAGTATTCAAATTAACTTCCTCTATCCTGCCAAAATATTGCAATACTAAAACAAAAAATATGTAATTGCTAAAAAAAAAAAATGTAATGGAATTGTGTAAAGTTTAGTTTAAAGATTGCAGGGGAATTGCATAATTATAGTGCATGTACATAAAGAAACCTAGATTTGTGAAAAGGACAGAAAGGCTAAAGCTTAGGACTGCAGCTGCTAAGAAAAAAAAATAAAAAGTATATTGGGGAATTAACACTTTTCAGTCATTCTTGAAGAGATATTCAAACAGAGGCATAACTTGAGGCTCATGGGCCCCTGTGCAAATCTACAAGAGGTCCCTCACCTGCCATATGCTTTTTATAATACCAGTGATGTGGCACTGGAGCCATTTTTTTAAGGTCAGTATTTTTTTTTAAGCCTTTAACCATGGAAAAGGGACCATGAAAAATAGCCTTTGTTTTAAGGCCTGGTTCATGCAGCGTAAAAATCTGCAACATATTTAATGCACGAATTTTCAAAAAAATTACAGACAAAAACTTGTGCATAGAATATGTTGCCAATTTTTCTTGTAGTGAAGATCAATACTGCATTATTATGGTAAATATGCAGAGTTAGGTAAATATGGAAGTTCCAGAGTATAAAGCATAACAAGCTTTATTTATAAATCTTAGAAAAATCTTTATTATAACATCTAAACTTTTGGTGCTTTCCAATGTGTATAAAATGGAGCTATGCTTGCCAGCAAAATAAACGTTGTAAAAGATGTTTCCCCAGTCAGTAAAATACAAAAGGACACATTGCATTATTTAATACTGGGAGATGGAGTTAAGTAGCACTGTGGGATGGGAGGACACACATAACTGAGCCTGACGTTTCAACGCTCTGAACATCTAGCTGACCATTTGTTTGTAACTGGATGATATAAAAACATCTGCACGTGTACACAATGTACCAGCAGGACCCCATTGCATCACATACAGCTGGACAGGGGAGTTGTGCTGAATATTTCAGCCTCTCTGTCCGGAAGTTTTGGGGCACAGTCTGAGATTTATTGGGGGGGAGATCAGAAGCAAGGTCAGCAAATATTATTTTAAAGAGGTGTTTGTAAATTACTTCTATTTAAAAATCTTAACCCTTCCAGTACTTATCAGCTGCTACAGAAGAAATTGAGTTGTTCTTTTCTGTCTGACCACAGTGCTCTCTGCTGACACCTCTGTCCATGCCAGGAACTGTCCAGAGTGGGAGCAAATCCCCAGAGCAAACCTATCCTGCTCTGGACAGTTCCTGAAGTAAATAGAGGTGTTAGCAGAGAGCACTGTGGATAGAAATTCTAAAAGAAAATAACTTCTTCCTCTGTAGTATACAGCAGCTGATAAGTACTGAAAGGATTAAGAATTTTAAATAGAAGTAATTTACAAATATGTTTAACTTTCTGGCGCCAGTTGAGTTTAAAAAAATTGTGTTCCACCGGAGTAACCCTTTAAGCGTAGTAAATGCTTGAAACAAACTTTTCTTCACTTTACCGTTTCTGTATAAAGTGTAACAAAGTTCTCTCCCATTACAGTGCTAAACCTTCAGACTTTGAATACCTCAGACTGATTGGGAAAGGTAGCTTTGGCAAGGTGAGAATGTTTTTATGAGCTGTGCATATGTTCTATAGAGGTTTTACTGAAACCACAACATCCAGATGTTGCATGATAAAAAAAAAAGTTATAATTTACTTTGCATCTTAAAACCACAATCAATAGGAATTTCTACAAATATTTCCTACTGACTCGTCCCTTGTGTGTTGTTATACAAGATGTCTACAGGGAGGGTAAAAAAGGCAATTATCTATAGACACCCACCAACTAGTGGCCTACGAAACATAGCACCTTAGATACTCCCAACTTCAAAATGTAGGAATTAGAAAAACACGTAATGAACCTCCAGCATTATAAAACTGTTCAGATATGCCAAAAAGAGATCACTATGCATATATCATTAAAGAGGTACTCCGCCCCTAGACATCTTATCTCCTATCCAAAGGATAAGGGAGAAGATGTCTGATGGCAGGGGTCCCAGCTGCTGGGAACCCACCGCGATCTCCCTGCTGCACCCAGCATTAGTTTAGAGCATTGGGTGCAGCGCCCGAGCGCCGGAGGCTTGTGACATCACGGCCACGCCCCCTCACTGCAAGTCTATGGTAGGGGGAGTAACGGCCGTCACTCCCCCTCCCATAGACTTGCATTGAAAGAGCATGGCTGTGACGTCACGAGCGGGGCATGACCGTGCTGTCACGAGCCTCCGCCCCGCATCGCCAGTCATCTGGCACGGAGCGAAGTTCGCTCTGTGCATCGGATGTCTGGGGTGCACAGATAGGTGATAAGATGTCTAGGGGTGGAGTACCCCTTTAAAGGTCAGAATTCCAATCTCCTAGCACAGAGCTCCATTATCCCGTTTCCCTGCATAGTGGTGGTCACACATACTTATTACTATAGAGAAGAGAATACAAATTTGCCAGTAAGCTCCAGCTTCCATGTCTCATGTGTCAACAAAGTATTATGTATGTTAAAATCCAATATGCTAAACGTTTTTCCAACCAGCAGACATCAGAGGAACAGTTAGATTGTTGTTTCATTCTGTTGACCTATTTCTCCACCTTAACAGGTAAATTTACACATTTGTTTCAGATTTGTTGCAGATATTTCTGCAACTGTCCTATGTATCTGAAATATTTGCACTCAGCCTAAAGGAGTTATCCCCATACTTGGGAGGGGACTCCACCAAATAAATTAACCAGGGATATTTACAAACCTTGGTGTGACACTTTTTTTTTTTTTATTAATGAATGAATTAATGAATTAATTACGTTTTTCAATTTATTCATTTTATTCACTACTGCTACAAACTGTATGAATGAGGCCTCACTGGTAATTGCTTATGTAATATAAAGGTATACAAACTGCATCTTCTCATGAATGGTAAACTAAGTCCCCAATTCTTTTATTCCAGGTTGTCCTTACAAGAGGGAAGCGTGATGGGAGGTATTACGCAGTGAAGATTTTACAAAAGAAAGTCATTCTTAACAAGAAAGAGGTACTTGTGTTAAATGTAGAGTTAAATAATAGTCATCTTCTATGCCAAATCTAAACAATGTGTTCCACTATTTGAAAGGGTCTGTATAGAAAATACAGTACAAAATGGACTAGTCCATCAAGATCAACCTTTATCCCTGTCGTGTCCCTTACTCAGTTGATCCAGAGGAAGGCAAAAAACCCTTATGAGGCTGATGCCATTTGCCCCATACTAGGGGGAAAAGTTTCTTCCCGATTCCAAATATGGCAGTCTTGACCCCTTCCTTTGGGAGAGCATTCCCCAGTCTCACTGATCTTAAAGTAAATAACCCCCATCTGTACTGGTGGAGAAACCTTCTTTCCTCTAGACGTAGAGGATGCCCCCTTGTTATAGATACAGTCCTGGGTATATATAGATCATGGGAAAGATCTCTGTACTGTCCCCTGATATATTTATACATAGTGATTAGGTCTCCCCTAAGCCTTCTTTTTTCTAAACTAAATAACCCCAATTCTGATCATCTTTCTGGGTACTGTAGTCCTCCCATTGAACCCTTTCCAGCTCCACTATATCTTTCTTGTATACTGGTGCACTTGCACCTAAGCCAAGATGTTAAAGAGGTAAACAGTGAAAAACTTTTTTTTTTTTTTTTAAATGAACTGTTGCCAGAAAGTTAAACAGATTTGTAAATTTCTTCTATTAAAAATTCTTAATCCTTCCAGTACTTATTAGCGGCTGTATACTACAGAGGAAATTCTTTTCTTTTGGGATTTCTTTTCTGTCACGACCACAGTGCTCTCTGCTGACACCTTTGTCCATTTTGGGAACTGTCCAGAGCAGCATATGTCTGCTATGGGGATTTTCTCCTGCTCTGGACATTTCCTGACATGGACAGAGGTGTCAGCAGAGAGCACTGTGGTCGTGACAGAAATTAAACCCAAAAAGAAAAGAACTTCCTCTGTAGTATACAGCCATACAGCTGCTAATAAGTACTGGAAGGATTAAGATTTTTTAATAGAAGTAATTTACAAATTTGTTTAACCTTCTGCTATCAATTGATTTAAAAAAAAAAAAGTTTTCCTCCGGAGTACCCCTTTTAACCCCTTAACGACGCAGGACGTATATTTACGTCCTGCGCCGGCTCCCGCGATATGAAGCGGGATCGCGCCGCGATCCCGCATCATATCGCGTCGGTCCCGGCGCTCATCAACGGCCGGGACCCGCGGCTAATACCACACATCGCCAATCGCGGCGATGTGCGGTATTAACCCTTTAGAAGCGGCGGTCAAAGCTGACCGCCGCTTCTAAAGTGAAAGTGACCCGGCTGCTCAGTCGGGCTGTTCGGGACCGCCGCGGTGAAATCGCGGCGTCCCCAACAGCTGATCGGACACCGGGAGGACTCTTACCTGCCTCCCCGGTGTCCGATCGACGAATGACTGCTCCGTGCCTGAGATCCAGGCAGGAGCAGTCAAGCGCCGATAATGCTGATCACAGGCGTGTTAATGCACGCAAGTGATCAGCATAGGAGATCAGTGTGTGCAGTGTTATAGGTCCCTATGGGACCTATAACACTGCAAAAAAAATGTAAAAAAAAAGTGTTAATAAAGGTCATTTAACCCCTTCCCTAATAAAAGTTTGAATCACCCCCCTTTTCCCATAAAAAAAATAAAACAGTGTAAAAAAAAATAAATAAATAAACATATGTGGTATCGCCGCGTGCGTAAATGTCCGAACTATAAAAATATATCATTAATTAAGCCGTACGGTCAATGGCGTACGCGCAAAAAAATTCCAAAGTCCAAAAAAGCGTATTTTGTTCACTTTTTATACCATTAAAAAATGAATAAAAAGTGATCAAAAAGTCCGATCAAAACAAAAATCATACCGATAAAAACTTCAGATCACGGCGCAAAAAATGAGTCCTCATACCGCCCTGTACGTGGAAAAATAAAAAAGTTATAGGGGTCAGAAGATGATATTTTTAAACGTATAAATTTTCCTGCATGTAGTTATGATTTTTTCCAGAAGTGCGACAAAATCAAACCTATATAAGTATTTTAACCGTATGGACCTACAGAATAATGATAAGGTGTAATTTTTACCGAAATATGCACTGCGTAGAAAAGAAAGCCCCCAAAAGTTACAAAATGGCGTTTTTTTTTTCGATTTTGTCGCACAATGATTTTTTTTCCCGTTTCGCCGTGCATTTTTGGGTAAAATGACTAATGTCACTGCAAAGTAGAATTGGCGACGCAAAAAATAAGCCATAATATGGATTTTTAGGTGGAAAATTGAAAGGGTCATGATTTTTAAAAGGTAAGGAGGAAAAAACGAAAGTGCAAAAACGGAAAAACCCTGAGTCCTTAAGGGGTTAAAGGGGGTCTGTCAGCTGTATTTGCTGCAAAGAGCTGCAGACACCATTGGATAGCTGTAAGGGTGACACCATTAACTGTACCTTTCATGGGGTTGGTGGTGTTTGCCGATCATATAAAACCTCATCTTGATTTCTCAGCCAAGTGTCAAGGAGGTGGAGCAGAGCTCAAGTGCAACAGCCTGGCATGCCTCCTCCCTTACCCTAAACTTCCAGACCTTCCTTTTTTGACCATTACAGCATAAACAACGTACAACATAAACAATTCCAAACCCTTTTTATTTACGCTTATGACCCTCCGGAAAGCTCCACCCGCTTTTAGAGAATGCCTCAAGCAATGCTGCAAACACATCAAAAAGTTGCAAAATGTTATGCAAATCTGGCTTGCGTGGCTTTTGTCTGAAAGCTCTCTGTTATACAGAGGTTGATAGATCTCCCTCCCCCCCCCCCACCCCAACAATTGACTATTAATGAATTTTTATTTTACCCAGTTTTGTCAATAGGAAATAAAATGTCTGTACTCCTTTAAGTTTTACATATTAATATATTAATCTTTTCCATGTTTGTTTTTATGTAGCAAAAGCATATTATGGCTGAGCGAAATGTGCTTCTGAAAAACGTAAAGCATCCATTTTTGGTGTGTCTCCATTACTCATTCCAGACCTCAGATAAACTTTTTTTTGTTTTGGATTTCATTAATGGTGGAGAGGTAAGTTTTTTTTAAAGACAGGTACACATTAAACGTATGGGCTGAAAACCTCCTATTTAAAATGCATTCATAGATCCCCATTCATACAATGAAGGCCAAAAGAGAGTCCTGCTATACTTCAGAATACTTTTATTCTTTTCACTGTATGGGAAAGCATGTCCTAATTTCCTATACAGTGGGCCATACCAAAAAAGAAAAAAAATGTATGCCATGCAGTATACTTTGCGCTTTTATGTTCAGAGCCTCCTCACTTAAAGGGGTTCTCCACTGGTGCCAGATTTGTAAATTACTTCTATTTAAAAATAGAATCCTTCCAGTATTTATCAGCTGCTATATGCTCCACAGGAAGTTCTTTTCTTTTTGAATTTCCTTTCTGTCTGACCACAGTGCTCTCTGCTAACGCCTCTGTCCATTTTAGGAATTGTCCAGAGTAGGAGCAAATCCCCATAGAAAACCTATCCTTCTCTGGACAGTTCCTGATATGAACAGAGGTGTCAGTAGAGAGCACTGTGGTCAGACAGAAAGGAAATTCAAAAAGAAAAGATATTCCTGTGGATCATACAGAAGCTGATAAATACTGGAAGGATTAAGATTTTTGAATAGAAGTCATTTACAAATCTGTTTAACTTTCTGGCACCAGTTGATTTAAAAAAAATGTTTTCCAGTGGAGTACCCCTTTAAGAGCTTTAACTGGCTTACCTGCGGAACCTAAGGATAAAATGAGATGTGAACTGAAAATTTGTGTTTCAGTTTAAGATAGGAAGATATAACATTTCACTTCCTTAAATATCTTCTCTGTTCCGCACTGTGGTACCTCTTTCAGTTCTAGGAAGTACAGTATGCAACAGAATTGTGTAATATCTAATGCATGGCATGGATCTTGGTGTCTCCTGTCCTTAATATACCCCTGCTGTCTGAAGGCATATCCACCCTAAGGCCCCTTTCACACTATACATTCTTTCGTTTTTAAAGATCCGTTCCGTAATGAAAACCCTGAAAATCAGCCGTTAAACGGCCGTTACAAAATCCCATTATAGTCTATGTAGAGAAAAGAAAGGAAGGCGCCTCATGTGCGGGATCAGTAGATCTTGCAGGTGGGGGTAGGGGACGGTGATTCCCAAGCCGCTTACCGAAGTTGGTTGTGCGCTCACACACAACAAGGTTAAGAGCAGAAGAGATATGGAAGAAGGTCCACTGCAGCCCTCCTGGGTGAGAGTAGAATCAAAAACGAATGACCAGGAAGTCAGGAGTTTGTCTGGCGCAGAGAGGAACCATCAGGCAGCCAAGTAAAATCAATGGATTTATTAGATGCAACGCGTTTCGCTGCGCATGCGCAGCGAAACGCGTTGCATCTAATAAATCCATTGATTTTACTTGGCTGCCTGATGGTTCCTCTCTGCGCCAGACAAACTCCTGACTTCCTGGTCATTCGTTTTTGATTATAGTCTATGGGATTTTTACATTATCCGTTTTAACCCGTCACTATTTCTTATGTTCTTTCTCCCATCACAAAATAACGTCCGTTATTAATAACAGGCTATGACAGGTTAAAACGAATAAAGTAAAAATCCCAAAGACTATAATGGGATTTTGTAATGGCCGTTTAACGGCCAATTTTCAGGGTTTTCATAGCGGAACATATAACGGATCTTTAAAAACGGAAGAATGTATAGTGTGAAAAGGGCCTAAGTTCTATCCAGCATAGGTTAGCCAAGGAGAGCTTCTAACATTAAGATTCCTTACAATGTTAGGTAAACAGAGAAAAAAGATTTCTTTGGTTTCATTAAACCTTGTGACATATTGGCACAATAATTATTATTGACACAATATTTACACAGAACAGTTATTTCTTGGAAAGTTATATCTATTTACGAGAACTGAGAGTTAATCGTACATACACAGCTCTAGAGGGCTGCCCATTTTATACTATGTGATGTAAGTAGATGTCTCTGCCACAATAACAGCTAAAAGTAATAGGTTGAAAGCAGTGAAGTCCTCCCTGATCAGCTTGGCTGTGGACAACACAACCATAAATACCCTGCAGGTGCCATTATTTGCAGATTAGCCATAAAGTCTGTAAAGCATATTTTAATTTAGATAATGTTAAAACGAAAAAGAAACAGCAATAAATAATTAATAATAACTGGTCTTATGTGCTGCTTCCTGAAATGCGCAGTGAAGACCAGTTAGGAGCGGCAGGGAGAGGGAGCGCCGGAGGGAGGGGGGATGAATATTCATAAGTGGGCGGCACTGCGGACGGGCGATGCTGACATCACAGTGCCACTAGGCTCCTGAAAACCCCGCTCGTGCCAGCCGGAGGGATCCAGGCAAGGTAGGGATCATATGAATCAGTGTCCCCTGCACTATCCGTCAGTACGTGTGGTTAGTGCGGGAGTGAACTTATGACAGTTTTCCTTTAAAATTTACAAATCTTTTTGCTATAAACTGTGAGAGGAATCTGTTATATGTAGCACAAAATATACGATTAATGAAAAATGTTCCTTTTGTTTAAAATGTTATACTAATTTGTTTAAAATGTTAAACTACGAGTTTTTAAACACAAATAATTAAAAGGAATGATAGATTTGAACTAATGGAAATTTATTCTGTCTGTCCTAACTGTTTAAGTTTATTTGGGTGGTGGGTTTGACTAGCGCGCATCTTATTTATCAAGAAGGTGCAGCAGGATGATGAATTTTGCGCAGCTCTGCTGTGGTGGGAAAAGCTCTACCACATACACATTATCTAGACGATTGTGAGGGAGGGAAGGAGACACTTTCCCAGGTCCTGAATTTGGCAGGTTTGGTGTTTTTACTTACTTTCACAGAGCTGCCGGGACATTTTTACTTGCATTTCAGGCGCTAAAATCAAATTTGATTGCGGTGTCTAAGGGGTTAAATTCGGCATCACCGTGATCGGTGATGTCTGGCATTAGAGATGGGTCCACCCAGCTATGACCGGCGCTCAGCCCCTAATCACGTGTCATAGAAGGGAAGTGGGATACTGTCGTCCACAAGAGGTTAAAGTTTGAATTGCGGAAGGTAGAAGTGATTCTCCCGCCTACTGGTAGGGGGTGTAGCTTTGCGCCTAAAAAAGTACCAATAGCGACTTTTGACAAAAGTCGCAAATGATACATACGTGACCACTGCATGGTCAAAAAGAAAAAGTTCTACGGGTAGGCAAAAATTATGAAACTGTATATATCAAAAGAAGCATAAAAGTCGATAAATATGCTGCTTGCGCCTGAACTGCGCCAAAACATGCCAAAAAAATGCTCTAAAAGCCATGATAAATCTCCCCCTGTGATTGTTACATTTAATGAAATGAAAATATATCATTAATGCTAAATTTTGTTGTCCAAGCCCCTTTAACTACTAACGGCCCAGTAATAAAAGTTATTGGTATGCAAGCTGAATCATATACAAATCATTCAGTCAATGGTCAGCTAAACTCATAAAGGTTTAGTGAATTCAGCTCTGGTACTTTTGACACATTTAAGTCACTTGATCAGTGTTGTGACCCTTGTTGCAGATGACAATGCATTTGTCTTATCTGTGTTGTTTCCTGATGTGGTACACCACACACTTACTGGAGCAATCCTAGCACCTGACCCTCTTTTTAAACATCTTAAAACAATTGTCACCATTGAGGTAGGGATAAATGTCTTGTATACATGTGTGGTTGGCCAATGACTAATTCCAAATTCTGGCCTTGAGATTTAATCCCAATTAATTTTTCTTTAGGTTCTATGATTTATTTCATTTTCAGTAAATATAGGTAAAAGTATCATTATCTCATGTATATTACATTCTATAATGATTGGATTTACTCTCCCATGATTAAATTATATCCATATTTCTCCTCTAGCTTTTTTTTCATCTACAAAGAGAACGATATTTTCCTGAGCCCAGGGCACTTTTTTATGCTGCAGAAATCGCTAGTGCTTTGGGATACTTGCACTCAATTCAGATCATATATAGGTATGTTATTTGTTTAGTTATTCTTCAATAGCTCCAGAGGGTCTATTAAAAATGGCAGAAAATTCTAATGAAATATTCCTTTTTTTGGCAGAGACCTAAAACCAGAAAATATCCTCTTAGACTCAAAGGTAATTTACGTAACAATTTCTTTTTTTAATGTTTCCATCTTGGTAAATATAAATGTTTCCATTACAGTACGCTTAAAGGAGTATTCCAACTTTATACATCTTATCACCTATGCAAAGGATAGGGGATAAGATGTATGATCGCAGGGGTCCCGCCGCTGGGGACACCCATTATCTCTGTGCAGCCTCCAGCATTCTGTGCCAGGTGCTGCCACCGAGACGGAGATGTGATGTCACGGCCACGCCCCCTAGTGATGTCACATCACGCCCCCTCCATTCAGCTCTATGGGAGGCAAGATTGTACAGAGATCACGGGGGTCCTCAGTGGTGGGACTCCTGCGATCATACATCTTATCCCCTATAACATCTATAAAGCCGGAATACCCCTTTAATTTAGCTTTATACAGATATGTTGTTGTTTTTTTTTTTATAATGTAAGAAATGGGAAATGGATTCTGCTTTTCTGTATACAGCAGCATCTGCTTTCACCACCTGTTGTATACTTTTTTCCAGTGTTTAAACCTATATATTAAACGAATATAAAATTGCAGTGTGAACTTAGCCTTTATGGTCGCTTCAGCCATAAATGTAGCTGCAGTTTCAGGCTCTGTCACTATACTTTGCTTTTTTTTACTGTCACAATGATGGACACAATGATGGAACCCAAAGAACCCACATTTCAAAGAGAATCATGTGTTGCCATCATTATCTGTCGTATGATGGATCAGACACTGCGCTTCTATCTTCACTAATGACAGAAATCATGATGCAGACGTCAGCAGAGCCTAAGAGAAAATTACATTAGCCATTCTGACACTCCATTTTCTTTTCCTCTAGGGCCATATTGTTTTAACAGATTTTGGACTTTGCAAAGAAGGGATTTCAAACGCAGACAAAACTTTAACCTTTTGTGGGACACCAGAGGTAAGCTTATGGACTGCTATTGGATGAGAAGAATTACTCTCTTAGGGTAGGGTCACATGTGCCGTATTTTGCTGCACATTTTCTGCAGCTGATTTTGCTACCCATATGCAGCAGCGAATACCCGGCAAAATACGTCATGGTGACCCTACCCTTAAAAGGAACCTCTTATGACTTCACTCAGGACTGCTGTTTTCTCAGTATTCTTAGGGTCAAATGTTAGTTGCTTAGGGAAATAATGCTTTTGGTGACATGCTTTGAAAACCACATTTAATACTTGAATTGGAGTATAAATTTTTACAAAGTGTTTGTTTTCTATCTAGGTAGTTTTCCTCCCCACATTTGGCGACTTCCTTGTACCTACCTGACAGACTTCTATTTTTAACTTAGTTTTATCCAGAGACAAACATGAACTTTGAAATGGGCATTCTGGGACTTTTTAATCCCCGTAATAAAATAAAAAAATGTGTACAATGTATACTGCTGTCCTCCACCACTCCTTAAGTTAATGGAGCCCCAGTGACATATTTTACTTTCTTATCAATGTGTAATGATGTCACCAATCAGTGCTAGTTTGGCACTTTACTCTGTCCTGGAAAGCCCCTTTCAGGTGAAGCAGAATTTTTATTAGCTTGGTATCAGATTGTAGTAAATGGACATTTTGTTTTCTCAGTACCTAGCACCAGAAGTGATAAAGAAACAGCCCTATGACAACACGGTAGATTGGTGGTGTCTTGGATCTGTGCTGTATGAAATGCTGCATGGCCTGGTAAGCTTCTATAGGTGTTCATTGTTTTAATATAAATAATGTGAATGTGATGTTGTGGCATCTTTTATTTAATTTGTGCTGTTTTATGGTCATTTTACATCTCAATAAATGGCCCAAAAGCCTATAGATCAAATAGCCTTTACTTTCTAACACTGAAAGGGAGGATGTATGTATGAAAACAATCTTATACCTGTGAATTGGGCTACACCAGTATTTATATTTTATGTATAGTATTAAACAGTGATCACAAGGGATCTCTTCACTGTGAATAGTGGATAGCATTGAGAAGGAGTCCCTCAAGATCTAATTCTAAGTTTTGGTGTTGCTTGGAGGAATTGGGACACATTTAAGGAGTTGTCAGTATTTTTTTAAACAGTTTAAAAATTAAAAAATGTAAGTAATTTCCACAATTTGTGGTAAAATATCACCACTTTAGGAAAGTGCTCTGGATAAATCTCATTATGTGGTAAAATATCACAATCTTGCCAGAATGTTAGAAAAATAGCATTGAAAACTGAAAACAAACAGCAAAAACCAATGTGTGAACACCGCTTCAGAAGAGGTATATAACTACTATATATCCTGATCCCAGAAAAATTGCATCAGCAGCAGCATGCAAATCTGGGAGGGGAGGGGTCTGAAAGCTAGCAGGAGGCATCTAATAGTTGATGATGTCATCCTGTACTTTGCAGGAAGTCAGCTGACCCAGGACTGACATCCTCTGAGACACATTAAAGGGTACCTCTCCTCAAAAAAAAACTTTTGATATATTATAGATTAATGTATGCAGAATAACTTTACAATTGCATGTTATTAAAAAAATATGCTTCTTTCTATTTAATTTTCCACTTTGAAGAAATGACCACTAGGGGTCTCCCTACCAGTCCTTGCAGCAAGCATTTCAGACTCATGCTGGAGTCCTAAACACTACGAGCTGCCAGTCTGCTTTGTTCTCAAAGGAGAACACTGAGCTGCCAGCCTGCTTTATTCACAGCCTGTTTGGCTGTGAACAAAGCAGGCTGGCAGCTCTGAGTGTTTAGGACTCCAGCATGAGTCAGAAATGCTTGCTGACAGGACTGATAGGGAAAAATACAATAGAAAGAAGCATATTTTTCATTAACATGCTATTGGAAAGTTATTCAACATTCATTAATCTAAAATATATCAAAAGTTTATTTGATGAGAGGTACCCTTTAAAGGAGTACTCCAGGATAAGAAAACGTATCCCCTATCCTAAGGATAGGGGATGAGTTTCAGATCTCGGAGGTCCGACCGCTGGGGCACCCTGTGATCTCCTGTACGGGGCTCTCGGCTCTTTGCCGAAATAGCTCATTTCGACCTCCGCATGATGCGGCATCCGACACGCCCCCTCAACATTTGTCCGACATTTCTATGGCAGAGGCGGAGGCTGCTGATTGCAGCGATCCGGCTCTCCCATAGAGATGTATTGAGGGAGCATGTTGGCTGCCGTGTCATGCAGTGGTCGGACACAGCCCCTGGCCGCTGACTGTTGGGGCCCCGTATGGGAGATCGCGGGGGGCCCCAGCGGTCGGACCCCCTGTGATCTGAAACTTATCCCCTATCCTTAGGATAGGGGATACGTTTTCTTATCCCGGAGTACTCCTTTTAAGTACTGTAAGTTTGTGGGAGGCAGACTGGTGATCACATGACCAAGTTAGAGTAATAAAACACATGGATGCATCTGTGCTGTAATAAAACACATGGCACTGTACAATCAGTATGGTAGGTGTGCATGATATGAGTAAAAGTAACTCAGAGTACTCCTTTTAAAATTCAGCTTTGGATATAGCTCTAAGGGCCTCCTAGGGCTCAGAGACAGAATTGTGTGGATGCACAGATCTGGAGAAAGGTACAAAAACTTTCTGCTGCACTAACATTTTCCAGAGCACAGTGGCCCCCATACTTAAAAAATAAAAAAAAGAACAAACGGGACTCTTCCTAGAGCTGGCACCCCCACAAAACTAAGTAATTGGTGGAAAATGGTCTTTTAAGACAGATGACCAAGAACCCAATCGTACCTTTGGCTGAGCTCCAAAGCTCCTGTGTGCAGACGGGAGAAACTTCCAGGAGGTCAACCTTCACTGCAGTTCTCCACCAATCTGAGTTTTAGTGGCCAAAAAGAAACCTCTCCTCAGGACACACAAAAGCCTGCCTGAAGTTAACAAACTCTTTTTCATTATGTTAGCACAAGGCCATAACATAACATAAGAAAGGGTCTGAAGACTTTCCGAATGCTTTGCATGTGTGCTAATCAATGTACAGTTCTAACTTTTATCTATGACTTATGTTATTTTTTTTATTTTATTTTTTCTGTAGCCTCCATTTTACAGTCGTGACACGGCAACCATGTATGAAAACATTCTGCACAAACCCCTGATTACGCGGCCTGACATAAACATAACAGCATCTGCAATCTTGGAAGAGCTTCTTGAAAAAGATCCAAAGCAAAGACTTGGATCAAACAATGATTTTGTAAGTTGCGTTCATATTTATTTAAACAAATTTGGGCAGTTTTATCAAAATATATGCAGAGGAACAGTGGTGCTGTTGCCCATAGCACCAAAACAGAATCCAGCTTTCATTTTAAAAAGCCCTTGAAAAATCTGGAATCTAGTTGGTTGGTATGGACCACTGCTCCACTGTTCAAGTTTAAAAAATCTGTCCCATTGAATTTTGTATTTCTTTTAGTCCACAGGTAAACCATATTTGCTTTAGCTTTAGAAGGGACTGCACTACTTGCTGTGGTGTTCTACCACACTTGGGAGCACTGTATCCCGTCCTCAACTCTGTGCATGCTTTCATTGAGCTATTAGAGGGTTCGGATCAGCATCCTGGGTGAGCGCCCCATGTTCTCCCGGTCATCTGCTCTGCAGCCTCTCTGTAGGACACCCCCTCATGCCCTTTCCTAAAGAAATTTCAGAAGCAGTTTTAAGGACATACAGTGGGGCAAAAAAGTATTTAGTCATCCACCAACTGTGCAAGTTCTCCCACTTAAACAGATGAGAGAAGCCTGTAATTTTCATCATAAGTATACCTCAACTATGAGAGACATAATGAAAAAAAAATCCATAAAATCGCAGTGTCTGATTTTTAAGGAATTTATTTGCAAATTATGGTGGAAAATAACGTATTTTCCAGCGTATAAGACGACAGGGCGTATAAGATGACCCCCAACTTTTACAGTTAAAATATAGAGTTTGGGATATACTCGCCGTATAAGACTACCCCTCTACCGCGATACGGTACCTTACCATTGTTCCCCCACACTAGGTTGTCAGCATAGTCCCCCCACACTAGGTAGGCAGCATAGTTCCCCCCCACATTAGGTTGTCAGCATAGTTCCCCCCCACATTAGGTTGTCAGCATAGTTGCCCCCCCACATTAGGTTGTCAGCATAGTTCCCCCACATTAGGTTGTCAGCATAGTTCCCCCACATTAGGTTGTCAGCATAGTTCCCCCACATTAGGTTGTCGGCATAGTTCCCCCACATTAGGTTGTCAGCATAGTTCCCCCACATTAGGTAGGCAGTATAGTTTCCCCCACATTAGGTTGTAGTTCTCCCACATTAGGTTGTTAGTATAGTTTACCCCACATTAGGGTATAGTTCCCCCACATTAGGTTGGCAGTATAGTTCCCCCACATTAGGTTGTAGATCTCCCACATTAGGTTGGTAGTATAGTTCCCCCACATTAGGTTTTAGTTCCCCCACATTAGGTTGGCAGTGGAGCCCACAGACATACAGCCTTCATCCATATACAGTATATGGCTGGAGGCTGTATGTCTGTGTACTGCCCCACTTTAGTGCTCCGACCACTGCTCCTCCGGTCCGGGGGGTCACGATCTACTGCTATGGCCTATAAGCCATAGCAGTAGGTCCCGGGACCGGAGGAGGGGTTGGTCGTTGCACCGAAGATGACGTGCTGGTAACTTACCATACCCGTGTGTTCTCGCTGCTCCACTCTGCTGTTGCTATGGGCGCACACACGGGATGTCAGTGACATCCCTGCATGCGCTACCTCCCAGCAGCCCCTGCGGTTTTAAAGTTAACGCGGGGCCGCAGAAAGGTAACCGGGACATCCTTGTGTCCCGAAAAGATCTTTCGGGACACAGGGATGTCCCGAATGTGACGGGGAAGTTAATCTTGTCCGGGACGCCTGGGGTATGGACAATCCATACTCCGGCGTCCCGGCCAACTGCAGCACCCGGTGTATAAGACGACCCACAACTTTTGAGAACAATTTACGGGGTTAAAAAAGTCATCTTATACACTGGAAAATACGGTAAGTATTTGGTCAATAATAAAAGTTCATCTCAATACTTTGTTATATACTCTTTGTTGGCAATGACTGAGGTGAAAGGTTTTCTGTAAGTCTTCACAAGGTTTTCACACACTGTTGCTGGTATTTTGGCCCATTCCTTCATGCAGATCTTCTCTAGAGCAGTGATGTTTTGGGGCTGTGGCTGGGCAACAAAGACTTTAAACTCTCTCCAAAGGTTTTCTATGGGGTTGAGATCTGGAGACTGGCTACGCCGTGTCACGTTTCATCTTCAATGCCCTTGCTGATGGAAGGTTTTCACTCAAAATCTCACAATACATGGCCCCAGTCATTCTTTCCTTTACATGGATCATTCGTCCTGGTCCCTTAGCAGAAAGACAGCCTCAAAGCATCATGTTTTCACCTCCCATGCTTCACAGTAGGTATGGTGTTCTTTGGATGCAACTCGGCATTCTTTCTGCTCCAAACACGACGAGTTGAGTTTTTACCAAAAAGTTCTACTTTGGTTTCATCTGACCATATGATGTTCCCCCAATACTCTTCTGGATCATCCAAATGCTCTCTAGCAAACTTCAGATGGGTCCGGACATGTACCGGCTTATGCAGGGGGAAACATCTGGCACTGCATGATTTCAGTCCCTGGCGGCATAGTGTGTTACTGATGTTAGCCTTTGTTATTTTGGTCCCAGCTCTCTGCAGGTCAATCACTAGGTCCCCCATTCCATTGTGGTTCTGGGATTTTTGCTCACCGTTAATTTTGACACCACAGGGTGAGATCTTGCGTGGAGCCCCAGATCGAGGGAGATTATCAGTGGTCTTGTATGTCTTCCATTTTCTAATAATTGCTCTCACAGTTGATTTCTTCACACCAAGCTGCTTGCCTATTGCAGATTCATTCTTCCCAGCCTGGTGCAGGTCTACAATTTTGTTTCTGGTGTCCTTCGACACCTCAGCTCTTTGGTCTTGGCCATATTGGAGTTTGGAGTGTGACTGTTTGAGGTTGTGGACAGGTGTCTTTTATACTGATAACAAGTTCAAACAGGTGCCATTAATACAGCTAATCAGTGGAGGATAGAGGAGACCCTTATAGAAGAAGTTACAGGTCTATGAGAGCCAGAAATCTTGCTTGTTTGTAGGTGACCAAATACTTATTTTCCACCATAATTTGCAAATAAATTCTTTAAAAATCAGACAATGTGATTTTATGGATTTTTTTCTCATTATATCTCTCATAGTTGAGGTATACCTATGATGAAAATTACAGGCCTCTCTCATCTTTTTAAGTGGGAGAACTTGCACAATTGGTGGCTGAATAAATACTTTTTTGCCCCACTGTATAATTTTAAACTAAAAATCCTGAGTTTGTTTTTGTTTTTTTGTTTTTTTTAAGTGGATGCAGAGATTTTGAACTGTTACAGACAATGCAATAACTACGTAAGGGGAAAACAAGCGCTGAAAAGTGAAAAGGAGGCATTTTCTACAGTAAAAAGTTTAAACCGCAAACTCCCTATATGGCATCCACATCAATCCAGCAACCACCTTTCCCCACCATGACATCAGCACAGACACGCTCAGAGTCGAGCTCAACAACAGCACACAAAAGGTGGAAGAACTCAAGCTGGAAATGTCAGGTATAAACTGCTTTATTAGAATAATATAAAAAAAAAAATCAAAATCAGAGGTACATGTGCTCAGGATCTGATGTGTTTCGGTGAACACACATCTGATGTATTCTCCGAAACGCGTCAGATCCTGTGCACATATACCTCTGCTGTGGTGGATTTGGAAATTTTTTATATATTCTTCTAATAAAGCAGTTTTTACCTGACATTCCCAGCTGCAGTTCTTTCGTCTTTTATCTGCTATAGTAAAAAGTTTATTATGTTTGTATACAATATTCATGGCAAAAAAAGTTTTATATGCACTTAAAATGACATGGTGTTTAGATTCTTTACAGGTGCATATTGGCTATGAATTACTACAATATTGTTTTACATCTTTTTTGCATAATAAAATAACAGAATTATGTTTGTTTTTTTCATGTGGTCAGAGAAAGTACTGTTATTTTACAGAAAAAATAGTAGATGCTTGGAACAAACGTCCACTAGATGGGGTTGGAAGTTCGACAGTAAGGGAATGTAAGCCTGCCTGGAATAAGAATATATCCATCCTAAGATAAAAATAAAAATGAAATTAATAAGGTCAAAGTGGATGGATCATGTGTTCTATTCTGCTGTCAAGGTTCTATGTTTCTAAGAGCTTAAAACAATAACCCTTCAACAATACCTCAATACTTTGAGTACATATTTCCTGGTATGACTTTGTTCCAGACTGTCATTGTATGAATAATCGTAACTTCCTTGTTCTTTGTTCTGCAATTTAATCACTGTATAGCACTAAGAAAAATATTTCCCCTTTTATTGCTGGCATAAAATAACCTCTTTTTCTTTTTTTGATAGCATGAAATTAAGAACCATCCATTTTTTTCATCCATAAACTGGACAGATCTGGTTGAAAAGAAGATCCCTCCACCTTATGATCCTCATGTGGTATGTGCATATGCTTTACAATCCGTAATTTATTAAAATATTATTTTGCCTTCCTTTTCTAATAAAGTGTTGTTTCCTTCTAGGACGGCCCAGATGATATTTCAAATTTTGACACAGAATTTACAGACGCTATGGTTCCAGACTCTGTCTGTATATCTTCAGACTATTCTATTGTTAACGCCAGTGTTGAAGAAGCAGATGATGCTTTTGTTGGCTTTTCTTATGCGCCGCCTTCTGAAGACTTTTCATTTTAGTAAATGAACTTGAAATATATTCTGTTTAGGATTTCATGAATTATTACTTTGCAGGATAGAGAAAATATCCACCTTTATTTTTTATACATGTTTGAAAATGGCATTGCTAGGAGTCTGTAAGCTAATATTGTCCCCACCAATCACCAAAATGGAGTGACTCTGGCACTTTGACAAGTAAATGGTCTCCCTTTAACTTTTTTTGTACTCTAAATTGGTTCACAATTTGGCACTGATTGATTTCTTAATATATCTTTAGAGTGATTGACATTCTGATACAGAATTCCATATCCCCTGCATAGGCATATGATTTAAAATACAGCATAGTGGTAACTAGCATGCTGTTTTTTCATTCTATATCTATGCAGGAGATTTGGCTCTGCATAAGAAAAACAGACCTCAAACTATGATAAAAGACAAGAAAATTAGACCTTTAAATGACACTTTATAAACATCTAGAGATTTCCTTGGGAGTGTTGTCAGCATATCTTGTGGGTATGGGAATTCTGAGTCTATTCATAAGTACAGTATCCTGCGCATATTTGATACGCAAGATTTGAAGCTGTGTTAAGTCATTTAGTTTACATTGAACTCTGCAGCAAAATTAGCATCTTCAAATTCTACACATCAAATATATTTGATACTGTACGTGTGAGTTCACCTTTAGAGCAGGGTCCCATTTCACACTGCGGATGCACCGATGCATCCTCTGCTACGTACGGACACACAGAGCTACCTGCCCACGGCTGAGAGTTCACTCCGCCGTCCCTCTGTGGCTGCTGTCGGCACAACCGTGGCGTCAAAAATGCTGCAGATGTGCCCTATGTGACCCTGCCCTAAACAGAAAGAGCATGGTGTTCAATTGTGTTGCACCCTTATTACTCAAGTGAGCACTAAGGTGTCCGGCAGATGAAGCCATGCGGGTGCTATGTTCTGAAATGCCTTACTGAAATTAAGATAAATACATTTTTTTTAAACCTGTTACCTTTATGACAAATCAACCATGTATATGGCTGATGAAATATACATATGAAATACTAGGAATCTTATTATTCTGTAAAGCTGGTAAAATCACTGAGCTTTTGTTCAGCCTTTAAAGGGATTGTTCAGGACTTGATGGCGTATCCTTGGACAAACCAATCATTATCAATTTTGGTGACATTCACAAAATTCAGTCAAGACGCTCACTTCTTTATTGTTTACCAGACACAGCTTCATACCTTAGTTGTGGCTGTGCCTGGAATTACAACTCATTCACATTTACTTGAAAAGGATGAAGCTGTGATGTGCATTAATGGTATGCACAACCATTACTTGAAGCAGTGTATCCCCACCACGGTACCTCCAGCTGTTGTAAATCTACATCTCTTAGCATCCCCGTGGAAGGATAGGATAGGATGCTGGCATTTGTAGTTTTGCAACAGCTGGAGGCACCCTGGTTGGGAAACACTGAATTAAAGTATGGAGCTGTACCTGATAAACAAAGAATGGTATACCGTGTCCTCTGGAGCACTGTGGCCCCTTCAAATAGCTGATCGAAGGTGGGTGCCAAGTGTCAGACCTCAACATCTATTACAGTAAAACCCCCCCTAAAAGACCACTTTGTTGAGAAGGCCACCTTATTATCCATGCCAGATTTTCATGTTTACATTTATTATGCATTCTTTGAGAAGACTTTCCCATTGATTGACCACTTTTTTGTGAAATTTTGGGTGGTATTCTTAAAGAGTTTTCACTGTATTTAAAGGGGTCTTCCCATAAATTGAAAAACCAGCCATTTCCATTGTGTCTGTGGCCAGAAGAGATAGTCTATTGTGAATATTACAATAACCTTGGTATAGTTTTCCAAGGTTACTGTATAAAACAGTACCCTATGTGTTTAAAAAAATAATTTAAAGAAAGTTTGGAATTTTACAGTCCTTCTGGGTAAACTAATAGAAATGTATTGTAAAAGTGTGTATTGTAAATAAGATAACCTGATTATATAGAGTGTATGGTATTTTTTCCTCTATTCATACTATAAACTTTAGGGTGCCAATAACAGCAGAGCCACCTGTGTTGTGTAATTTGTTTAACTTCTATTGACATTGATGGGAGTTACACAAACTGCGGAGCCCTGTGAGCTACATAAATAGTGTAGCTTTCAGCGCTCCGCCATTTGTACACCTCCGATTAATGTCAATTGGACTTACGCAAAATGCGTAACACATCCAACACAGCTAATTTCGGCACCTGACTATCTCTGTCAGCCGACAGACTGGAGATGCCGGGTGACCATATTTTCAATTTGTGGGAAAAGCTCTAACACCAATGACCTATCTTTAGGATAGGCCTTAAAGTCATGGATAACCCATTTAAAATAACTTCCCACTCTGTGTAAGACAAGGATGGTGCTACGATGGTTTCATTTGATAATGCAGCTGTTGCTAATGTCTGTGTATATTGTCCTGTTGATGTTAAGTTGTGCCTTTTTGTTCATTATTCAGCAAGATCATTTTAAAACCTAGCCCTGAAAACAGATCTTATAGGAATTGGTCATTGCTCTAAAAAGGTTGTTTTGCTGACCCCAGGGCAGTGCTATAAAGTGCATTCCATTTATCTCTTTAAATGTTTTATAACCTTCTTTAAAGGGGTACTCTGCCCCTAAACATCTTATTTCCTATCCAGGGGATAAGATGTCTGATTAAGGGGGTGTGACCGCTGGGACCCTCCGAGATCTCCAGCACAGCACCCCAGTCATCCGGTGCTTGGAGCAAACTCTGCTCCATGCTGCATGGTGGCCGTCACGCTGCCTCTATTCATGTCTATGAGAGGAGGCGTGACTGCTATGTACTAGCCATTACCCCCCCCCCCCCCCTTTCATAAGCATGAATGGAGGGGGTGTAGCGTGAAATCAAGAACACAGAAGCGACAAGCTTCCATGTCCAGAACACTGCGGTGCCGGCCCGGAGATCACAGTGGGTTCCAGTGGCCGGACCCCCAGGATCAGACATGTTATCCCCTATCTTTGGTCAATATTGGTCAATTGTCGCATATACAAATGCCCCTTAAAGTGTACTGTACGTTCACCTTAAATTTTTTGTGTGCATTTTCTAATTCTAAGGTCCTCGTATGTTCCTAACACAGTTTGTGATACAGTGCATACATGGTGTATCTTAATACACCATGTTGTTTTCTTCTGTTTATCTTCTTCCTTTCTTTAGACCTTGTTGACACAACAAAAGCGTAAATGGGTTGTCCGGAATTACAGAAACAGTTTCACACCTGTCTGTATTTTTTTAGTATTGCAGTTCAGCCCTATTGACGTGAATAGAGCTAAGCTGCAAGACGACAAACAACTTCTGGACAGGGTGGCACTCCTTTTAGAAGAAAGCAGCAACGTTTTTTTAAACTGCAGTGTGTAAAAAAGGACTTATGGTTTTCTAGATCCTATTATGTCCAGCTGCTCAGTAAAATTCACTGTGAATGCTCAATGCAAGCACATGTAACTATGTATAACAAGGAGCTATGGGCTTCACATATTTGTGACAACACATGTATGCTTCCAGATCTCTATTTCCCTTTCTTAAATACAGTTTATAAAGTGGGGTATGAGACTCCTATGCACTTAGCATGCGTTTACATGGACTTGTGTATTATAATGGCTGTCAAAGAGCACTAACAAGTGACAGTCGTGTTTCAGAGCAAAAACTGAGAAAACCCTTTGTAAGTTTTGATTTCAGGCAGCACTCTCATTCAAACATCCCAACTCCCAATATAAAGTATACAAGAGAAGAATTGTCAACACTCCAAGAAATTTTTCGTAAAAGGCAGTTTATGAGAAGGTGATGTTTTTTTGTGCCCGACCCTACATCAGACGTTTCCTGCCATGTTATCTATGCATCAATAAAGAAACCTCAATTTTCGCTGACTTTTCTTCTCTAGTAAAGGCCAGTGACAATGTAATGCTTTGTGCTATGATCGTTTTCTTTTTCCTTTACAGGAGGAAAGTAAATTAGATGGGTAATAATATCCTAAAAGGGATTTTTTTATACAATGTTTTCACCAGTAAAGAGGGGATTTGGCTTCAGCTGTTACTTTACATTAAAACTAATCTGTTGCTATGCATTAAGAATGGTGACCATGCATGCACATCCATCTCTCCACTGCTTAATCTTGTAAATTATAGATCGACACTTTAAAGGACTTGGATAATCGCAAGTACAATATAGAAATGCAAATTTATTGTAATAGTGATAAAGATGATAAACGTTTAGTTAGGATCTAATATAAAAGCTGCACTATGTTTCTTTGTTTCTATTAAACCAATGCACGAAAACTGCCCCTAAAAAAAGATAATCTCATCGTGTAATTGAATATTTTATAGTCATCATTCTGATAAGGTCTAATAAGGAATCTAAATTACATGAGACTTTCACAACTACACTATGCTTGAACAATTCAGTTGTGAGCCAATGTAATTGTATTTGGCAATGAACAATGGCTGGCACTTACACTCCAAAATGTCATCTTTTCATCTTTGCAATTTTTTCCTGTTATGCCAGATATCTCAAATGTAGCTTTACTCTTTGTACTACCTAATGATATGAAAAAACTGGAAAAAAAAGCTAAATTAGGAATTGTGTGCCTTATTTTTACTATGAAAAATCTATTTTGTAACAGAGTCATAAATCGTAATGTTTCTTGTTAAGAGTAATTTTTTTATAATGCGACAAACTTTAGTAAATAACAGTGTTAAACTATAAATTGCTGTGGTTGTTTGTTTTTATGTATGGGAAACTACTTCTATGATGTATTTGATGTTTGTCACTAGAGATGAGCGAACTTACAGTAAATTCGATTCGTCACGAACTTCTCGGCTCGGCAGTTGATGACTTATCCTGCGTAAATTAGTTCAGCCTTCAGGTGCTCCGGTGGGCTGGAAAAGGTGGATACATTCCTAGGAAAGAGTCTCCTAGGACTGTATCCACCTTTTCCCGCCCACCGGAGCACCTGAAAGCTGAACTAATTTATGCAGGAAAAGTCATCAACTGCCGAGCCGAGAAGTTCGCGACGAATCGAATTTACTGTAAGTTCGCTCATCTTTATTTGTCACTTTTAGGCTGGCCATACATATTAGATAGCTGTCAGCCAAATAAACACTCCCAAACGCCCCATATACAAAAAAAAACTCAGCGTATACGCAATTGTGCTTGTATTTTAACTTTGAGTGAGAAGGAGGCCATTGCCAGACACCTCTGACAACAGTTTATCTCCCATCATAGCAAAACATTCAGAGGTTTCAAATTAACTCACCGATCCACCAACACCTTTAGAGTGGAAATGCATGATCCGGCGGCTGCGTGTGGCCAAAATGTGTCAGCAAATAACCGTAGGAGTTGCCAACAAATTCATTCAGTAATTGAATGCTGCTTTTAGCCCCTATGTGGTGCCAAAGCGTGTGTTTTCACCCTAAGGCCCTGTTCAGACGGTGGAATTTCTGTGTAGCATTCTGCAGAAATTTATTGTACATTCTATTGCAGAATTTCTGAGGTGGCGATTCCACCGCAGAAATTCTGCTTTTCCCATTCTACAAAAATAGAAGACCAGATTTTCTCAGTATTCTGCATATAAGTTCTGCCTTGTGAACATAGCCTTAGAGTGCTCTTAGGGCTCATTCACAATGTGGACATTCAGCTGGCAGAATTCTAATGGCTGAATATCCACTTGCAGCAGGCGCCGCCAAAATCACCAATACAATTCACCTGAAACTTAGCAAAAATAAGAATTGGAAAAAAAAAGGAGTAGAAGTAGGATCTGTTATTTATTTGATCTAATTCAGTGTTTCCCAACAAGGGTCCGGTCAGCTAATTTTTGCCCATATCCGGTTTTGTGACTGGACTGAAAACCTCACTATGCTGTGGCCAGAAAACCGGATATGGGGCTAAAATGAGCTGACCGGAGTCACTATTTCACTCCCATCGGCTCATTCAAATGAATGAGATGGGGGCCGGGTCCAGCTGGGATACAGGAGCGCCGGTTTTCCCATCCCCCAGCCGGATCCGGTCCCCGTACGAAGGAAACTTAGTGTGAACCCAGCCTAACTAAAAACTGCATGCATTTTTTATGCTGTACTGCACTTTACAAGAGCACCCTTAGTGCTCATTCACACTATGTTATCTCTACCTGGAGATATTCCGGGTGGAAATTCTGTCTAGAGCAGATGCTAGGACCACCGAAAAATGTGATGTCTCAATAGATGGAAATGCATTTTCAAATGAATTCCACCGAAAAATTCAACACTTTCTGGGGTTATGGAGCCTGGGGTCTGGAATTTCTACAGAGGAACATCTGCCATGGAAATTCCATAGTGTAAATGGTGCAGCAGAATCCCATTGAGAACAATGGGAGGCTGCTGCACCGTATTTTCAGAGCAGAATTTTTCTTGAAAAATAAGTAGTGTGAATGAGCACTTAGACTGGAAAATGATTAGTAGAAAAAGGCTGCCTAAATATTTGCTGGATTGTTATGCAGCCGCTCACTTCCATCACTGTAAGCAGCACAATCCTTGTTTATACAGGGAGATTTGCGTATAATAAATGGTGATTTTTAGGTTCGCAGAAAAGATGTGTTCAGCCGGTGAACATTTGGTGCATTATCGTTCTGCCCAATAGTCATAGGTTAGTCAATTTGAATTTGCTGTATCAAAGAGCACACACTTGGGTGTTATATGGCATAACCATGAATGTGCTGGTGTGGTCCTGTGTGATCGGGCTGTGTGGGAATGATGAGTACTGAGACAGTTCTAGACTGTTTGTATGGGACAGGACTCGGCTTTGTGTTTCTAATAGGAATGGATAATGGGGGAGAGTTATCAAAACCTGACCGGTTGCCCATAGCAACCAATCAAATCGCTTCTTTCTTTTCAAAAAAAAAGGCCTGTGAATAGCCACTGATTGGTGGCTATGGGCAACTCAGCAACTTTTCCTTTGCACAAGTTTAAAAGAATCTCCCCCAATGTGTTTTGGCTGTGTGATTGTGACAGGAATAAGATCTGTGTGAGTTCGAGGACTGTATTGTGTATTTGTTACAGCAATATTCTGTGTGTTTGTGATAGGGCAGGATTGTGTGAATATGACAGAATTGCACTGTGTATTTGTGACAGGACTGGGCTCTGGGAGAGTGACAGGACTGAGGTGTGTGGCGGTGACAACACTAATTTGTGATTTTGTGACAGGAATGGTGTGTGTGACAGGATTGGTGTGTGTGACAGGATTGGTGTGTGTGACAGGATTGGTGTGTGTGACAGGACTGGTCTCTGTGTGACAGGATTGCTGTGTGTGACAGGATTGCTGTGTGTGACAGAACTGGTCTATGTGTGTGATAGGATTACTGTGTGTGACAGGACTGGTCTATGTGTGTGATAGGATTACTGTGTGTGACAGAACTGGTCTATGTGTGTGATAGGATTACTGTGTGTGACAGGACTGGTCTCTGTGTGTGACAGGACTGGTCTCTGTGTGTGACAGGTCAGCTGTGTGTGACAGGTCTGGTCTCTGTGTGTGACAGGTCTGGTCTCTGTGTGTGACAGGACTGGTCTCTGTGTGTGACAGGACTGGTCTCTGTGTGACAGGATTGCTGTGTGTGACAGGATTGCTGTGTGTGACAGAACTGGTCTATGTGTGTGATAGGATTACTGTGTGTGACAGGACTGGTCTCTGTGTGTGACAGGACTGGTCTCTGTGTGTGACAGGTCAGCTGTGTGTGACAGGTCTGGTCTCTGTGTGTGACAGGACTGGTCTCTGTGTGTGACAGGACTGGTCTCTGTGTGTGACAGGACTGGTCTCTGTGTGTGACAGAACTGCTGTGTGTATGTGTGGCAGCATTGGTCTTTGTGTGTGAAAGGACTGGTTTGTGACAGGACTGGTCTCTGTGTGTGACAGGACTGGTCTCTGTGTGTGACAGGTCAGCTGTGTGTGACAGGATTGCTGTGTGTGACTGGTCTCTGTGTGTGACAGGACTGGTCTCTGTGTGTGACAGGACTGGTCTCTGTGTGTGACAGGTCAGCTGTGTGTGACAGGACTGGTCTCTGTGTGTGACAGGACTGGTCTCTGTGTGACAGGACCGCTGTGGACAGACATGAGCTGGTCTCCGGCCTTCTACCACATGAGGGAAGCTGCTCTCATCTACATGGACAGGAGCAGAGGTCTGGAGAAGTTTATAGAGGACTGCAGGAAATACAATGGTAAATGTGGCGGCTATGTTCCCATTAGTCATCCATCAAAAAATTTAGTCACCAGTTTTTATGTATTTATAGTGAAATACTATATACCAGTGGTCTCTAAAATATGGTCAATCTAATGCTATATACAATACCACAGTGTTTAAGGAAATTGTAAAAAAATTGGAGTAGAGAACATGCACAACATTTATTATGTATTTATGGCGCTCTATCAGTCTCTCTCAACAGCTTTAAGAAGGAACAGAAGCCATAAAGTGCACGAAATGCATAAAGCACAGAGGCTATTTTTAGTAAAGACCCCCCCCCCCACCCCATTGGCTTCAATAAGAGCCAGAGATACACACAAAGAAATAGAGAGGGCACTTCTTTCCCCCCCTGTTAGTCTTGCTTCTTTCCCCCTTTGTGATTCTGTCTTTGGGAGCTTCAGGGCTCAAATAAGGTGTAGGCTATACAAGAAGATTTCAGGGGGGATCGGTCAGGGCTTAACACTGTCCCACACATGGAACTCACATGTTTGGAGTTACTGCACACCAAAGGCACCTACAGTGAATGCATCATACAGTGCACGCCACCAATGATAGTGCATCGTGAGGCCTAAGAGTAGGGTCACACATGCCATATTGTGCTGCATATTTGCTGATGCATATTTTCCTACCCAATAAAGTGAATGGGTAATAAAATACACAACTGATTTTGCTTCCAATTGACTTCAATGGTCTGGAGAATATTCAGTAGCAAATACACAGCAACATATGGCACGTGTGACCCTTCACTAAAGGCAGGGACGAATTAACATAGGGGCAGATGGAGCTGCAGCTCCAGGCCCCTAGGTTAAAATAGGCCCAGCCAGATTTAAAAAAAATAATTTCGCCTGCGCTCGTTCCCTTTTAGGGATCCAGAACACTGCCTGTCAGTCAAGCAGGCCGTAAACTCTTCCCCGACGCAGGCGCTGAAGATGTCGCTCATCGGCGCCTGAGGAGAAGAGAGGACACGGCCTGGTGAAAATGGGAGGACGTGACCATGCTGAACTGTGTGGGACTAGGTAAGTACCTATTTTTGTTGTTTTTTATTATGCCAGGCATAAGCGGTGGTGGGGGGGGTCTGCTTAAGGGGACCTGGCTACCTGCCTGCCTATTCACCTGGCCCCCTCCCTACCTATCTACCTACCCTCCCACCTACCTGGCTGCCTTCCTGCCTACTCACTGGGCTTGCACCCTACCAACCTACCCACCTGGTTGCCTACTCACCTGGCTCCCTCCCTACCTATCTACCTAACTAGCTGTCTATTACCCACCTGGCTCCCGCCTTACCTACCTATCTGGCTGTCTGTCTAATGAAGAGGGGTTGCTGCCTACCTGCCTACTCACCTGGCTCCCTCCCTACCTCTCTACCTAACTAACTAACTGGCTGTCTATTTACCTACCCACTTGGCTGCACACCTACCTAGCTTACTGTCTACCTACCTACTCACCTACCCACCTGGCTGCCTACCTACTCCCATAACCCCCTACCTACCAAACTGGCTGTCTACCTACCTACCCATCTGGCTGCCTACCTACCTAACTGGCTGTCTACCGACCCACCCATCCTCCTACCTGGTTGTCTACCTAGATAGATAGCTACCTACCTGGCTGTCTACCTACCCACCCATCTGGCTGTCTACTTACCTAGCTAGCTACCTGGCGATCTATCCACCTAACTACCTGCCTAGCAATCTATCTACGGTACCTAGCTAGGTAATATCCTACATAGATAGATGCCTACCTGGCAACCTAGCTACATACCTACCTGGCTGTCTATCTAGATAGATAGCACTGATTAGTGATATACACTCAATAGGTTCATAGACCAGGGATTCTTAGTATCTTCACAAATTATATTGCACTGACGTGAATACTAATTAAAACTTGATTTTTATTAGAATTTGAATAAAAAACTAAAGTGCACAACAAAAATTGGTAAACTTACTATATTACGGCCGCCATCCACTAACTGATAACCACCTGTAGTGTGGCGTATATTTACAGTTAACTTTAAGGAATGTCACCGTGCAAAGATAGCATTGATAGCTGCCAATCTTGTGTTAGTCTGTACCTATACACACACCTAATGTGATTGCGGAATAATAGTCCCACAGTTTGTCAAGACTCCTCCATCATATTGCACTGTGCCCAGGTATCGCCCTTATTAAAGGTGCATTGTTTCACAGTGGATGATTGTTTTCTTGGGTATAAGTGCACATAAAGAGCATAGAGGAATGATGACAGTATGCAGTCCACTTATATGCATGCAGACGCTATAGATGTCCACTTTGTATTGTCAAAATAGGACTATTCACGTTATTCACAAAGTCCTGCCTTTTGTAAAGTGCATCAGCATACAAAGTGACTTAGTGCGTGTTCACATGGTGCATATGCATAACAGCCATACTCTCAGTGCAAGTTATTCAAAGTGCTTTTGCCAGTTCTATTGCACTTAGTCACATGGAATAAGACTTTATATGTGCTATGGTGTGTTTAGATAAACCTGTCCTCCACGGTGCTTGCTTCCTGTCACTGTGGCCGTTCGATGAATGAAATCGCAATCATCGAACGGCCACAGAAGCAAGCACCGTGGAGGACAGTAGTGAACACTACTAATGTGTTTTAATTAGTATTCACGTCAGTACTACCTAGATAGATAGATAGCTATCTGGCTACCTAATTACCTAGTTAGCTACATAGCAACCTACCTACCTGGCTAACTTCCTACCTATCCATCTACTTTCATACATTTACTGTGCGGACACCAAAGGGGGACATTATAACAGTTCGGGCCTATAGATTGGGAGATTGTGTAGAGGGCACTGAAAAATACAGACGCTGCCAATCAGAAAAGATGTCTTATGTGAGTTCCTAGATGTAACTATAATCACTTATATGGTATACAGATCCTGTGTTCTTCTGGTATTTACCTCTATATTGGCACTGTATGGGGGAATACCAGTCTGTGTACAGGAGTTTTATTCAGTAATAGGCTGGGTTCACACTACGTTTTCTCCCATACGGGAGCGCATACGGCAGGGGTTAGCTAAAACCTTGTGCTGCCGTATGGCATTCATTTCAATGAGCCAACCGCAGTGAAACGTTCAGTCCGGTCGGCTCATTTTTGCGCCAAATGCGCTTTTTCCCCGGACCTAAAACTGTGGTCAACCACGGTTTTAGGTCCGGTTGTAAAAGCACAAAAATGAGCCGACCGAACGTTTCACTCCGGCCGGCTCATTGAAATGAATGACATACGGGAGAGCGAGGTTTTAGCTCCCCCCTGCCGTATGCGCTCCCGTATGGGAGAAAACCTAGTGTGAACCCACCCATAGTACGGTGTATTAGCCAGTGCCTGTGTGATGTATACTGTGTTCCTGATGTGCCTGTTTTATTTTGCCCTTGTATTCTGGTATTATTTGCATTGTTTGTCAGTGTATAGTGGTTTTTACTTAGTATTGTGGTATTATCCAGTCTTTGTGTGGTGGTATGATTTGTATCATGTTTACTGTTATTATTGGTAATATTGGTCTCAGTATACAGGATTTGGTCAGTAACAGTGTGATGGTTATATGTATGGTGACAGTATTCCTCCTTGTATACTGGTATTATTGGTAATATTGGTCTCAGTATACAGGATTTGGTCAGTAACAGTATGATGGTAATATGTATGGTGATAATATTCCTCGTTGTATACTGGTGGTATTGGTGATATTGATCTCAGTATACAGGATTTAGTCAGTAATATTGATAAGATTCCTCCTTGTAAAAGGGATAAGTATTCCTCTTAGGGAGAGACACCACTTCTGGTGTATGGAGATTCAAGTGATCTCCTGGCCAGCACTATGGCGTTCTGAACACAGAAGCTTTGGTGTAATACCATGCCCCTCCATTCATGTCTATGGGAGGGGGCTTTTTGACAGTTGTGGTCGCCCATTATCCGGCATGGAGTTTGATGTTTGTGGTGCCACCCCAGGACCCAGCTGTTGGGTCGTGGCCACATGTAGGCACATCAAAATCTTCAGCACCAGGCCCATGATGCTCTTAATCCGGCTCTGACTAAAGGATATGTTTATCTAGCCTTGGCACAAGTAACCACTTAACACTAACAGACCTCATGCTACCGTAATATTGCCAGCCATGTAGACTTTACATCAAACCTAGATATTAGCACAAGTTCTGTAGAGTCAGTCTCGTATATGCCTGGACTTCACAAAATGAATCAAACTGTGTAATATGTAACAATGGAGTTCATGCTTTGTGAGGCGGCTGCATACAGTATAATTGTATATTGTTACCGCAAACAAGTGATTGCTTACCGATAAATACATGTAAAATGAAGACATAATAACATAATTACATATTGTGATGTCAAGACAGGGTTTTCACTTCCTGTAGTAAATGCTTGTTTACACTCAGCAGAGTAACAGCCAGGTTGGTGGATGCCCCTGGGCAAAAAAAATGTGGAGTCGACTGGCAATCTAATGTGTTTGTGTACAGTCCAAGTGTGTGATAAATAGTAACCACGGGTCCTTTACTGGCAAAATGGAGAATCAATCACCTCTATATTTATCCATTAGGCTATAATACCACCAGAGCCTAACACACCGAATTTACCTAAAATATAGTCTGTTGGTTTGTCCATAGTTTTGCCAAGATGAATGGTGGTGCAAGCAGCACTTTTTCGCCCTTTAGGTCTGACAGGATTTGTGACAGAGACAATGCTAATGAATGAATGTGGTAGCCACAGAGGTGTTAGGAGAAATACCTTATCACTTTGTGACACCAGGGCACCGTTATCCTATACACGGTCTGAGGTTGGAGACAGCTTCTCCTGGGCCAGACACGGGGAGTAAATAAACCCATGGATGTCAAGTTATGGATAACTGTCTTTACTGAGCAGGGCACAGATGGTATTACACAGACAGTTGGTTTTGTGTGAGATGATGCAGTGTAACCCCTTGGGAGTACTGTTGCCTTTCTGAGACTTGTGGTGCTTTCACCAAACAGATGAATAGTGACTTGTAAGACAGGTAGATGAATCCTGGTAAGTACGGTTCTGTTAAGGTATTGAAGCCTTCTCCGCCGGGGCATGAATTTCCACCGAGAGATCCTTGCAGAATGACCAGATGAAGTTGATTTGAGCTAGGCCTTCCCTTAGAGCACACAACACAACACACCTTAACCAAACTGTGGCTCAACAGTAACTAAATGTAGACTAGGGCAACTCCTCCCCCACTACACATTGGCAGGCAGGGTCACATGGGGTTTACACAGCTCCTCTCTTAAGGGTACAGTACAACATGAATAACATATATATATATATATATATATATATATATATATATATATATACAGATAACAATATAATTAATCAGAAAAAAGTATTAATCTTCAACAAAGTGCAAACATAATTAATATAACTATAAGTCCTTTGGTGGACCCAACACCTTGTGCTGCAAAGTTGCCCGAAGCAGTCCAAAGCCACAGGACAGCCATTGGTGCAGGGACACCACATGAGCAGATCCTTACGTCTGTCTTTTTAAAACAGGCAGTCATGTCACTTGTGTTCATTCTCAAATATAGTAACAAATGGTGGTTACTGCACAGTATTTCTAAAGGATAAATCTCACTGTATTACAACAATGAAAAGAAAAGTTGTATTAAGAAGCAGTGGTATCACAATCTTAATGTAATCTGCACCCGGATGATTTTGTCATTAAGGTTTTATCAGCGCTGCCACAGCACTGTGTTTATTATCCCTGTTGCTGTTTCCTCACAGCATTCACTGTCTCTTAAAAGGTTGTTTCATGAAGACAGTCATGTCCTCTGTCATGGATCCTCACAGCAGAGAGACACGAACTAGCAGTGGATTTTACCCTAGTGAACATGTGCCGTCTGTGTGTGGTTACAACTTGGGTACCCTGCAGAGGCTCTTGGTTGAGTTTTGATTAGCTGTGCCATGCCTTCACATTGTTTTTACGTTGTTTTGTGTTACTGTTATTGCATACTTTGGCTGAAAGTAAGAGGTTAACCAAAGCATTACATGCATTCCCATACACTTAAAGGGGTTATCCAGGAAAAAAACTTTTTTTATATATATCAACTGGCTCCAGAAAGTTAAACAGATTTGTAAATTACTTCTATTAAAAAAATCTTAATCCTTTCAGTACTTATGAGCTTCTGAAGTTAAGGTTGTTCTTTTCTGTCTAAGTCCTCTCTGATGACACGTGTCTCGGGAAACGCCCAGTTTAGAAGCAAATCCCCATAGCAAACCTGGGCGTTTCCCGAGACCCATGTCAACAGAGAGTACCTAGACAGAAAAGAACAACCTTAACTTCAGAAGCTCATAAGTACTGAAAGGATTAAGATTTTTTAATAGAAGAAATTTACAAATCTGTTTAACTTTATGGAGCCAGTTGATATATATAAAAGTTTTTTTCCTGGAATACCCCTTTAAAAAGGGAACATTCTATCGTGGGGAGGAGATGCTTTGTGCCCTGCCTCTCTTTTAGTGATGAGCGGGCCATATTCGAATTCACAATATTTTGCGGATATATGGATGCATATTCGACCTATGTTCGTGAAATTCGCATATTCGCTTTTTTATGCGAAAATCGTAATGAAAATAGCATAGTGCGCATGCCCGATTATATCTTTCAACTAACACTGTACCCTACACTAGAACCTACCCTATCTGCTACACTAGCCTACCTTATCTAACACTATCACTTTTTTTTTGCACAGTACACATCATTGTTCTGATATATAAAGTGAAAAAAAAAAATATTTATCATTACCAATATATAGTGCTATATTAAAAGTATTTGCGAAATCACAAAGTGCCGATATTCGCGGCAAAAATTCGCATTTGGAATATTCGCGCTCTACACTACTCTTTCTCTGCAGAGAGGGGGGGGTGTTACGCCGAGCGCTCCGGGTCCCTGCTCCTCACCTCCATGCAGTGCCCCGGTCAGACCCGCTGACCAGGAGCGCTGCATTAGTGTCACCGGCGGGGATGCGAACCGCGTAGCGGGACGCACCCACCGGCGGCTCGCATCCCAATCTCATCACCTGCCCCGTCCTCCGTCGGCTCAGTCCCGGCGTGCGTGGCCCCGCTCCCTAGGGCGCGCGCACGCCAGCTCTCTGAGATTTAAAGGGCCAGTGCGCCATTGATTGGCGCCTGGCCCAATCAGTACCTGCACCTGTGTCCTCCTCATAAAAACCCACTTCCCCTTCCTGGTATCGCCGGATCTTGTTGCCTTGTGCCAGAGAAAGCGTTTAGTGTATGTTCCATGCCAGAGTTCCAGACCCTCTGCTATTGCCCCTGACTACGATCCTTGCTGCCTGCCCTGACCTTCTGCTACGTCCGACTTTGCTCTTGCCTTGTCCCTTGTACCGCGCCTGTCTCAGCAGTCAGTGAGGTTGAGCCGCTACCTGTAGACACGACCTGGTTGCTACCGCCACAGCAAGAAAATCCCGCTTTGCGGCGGGCTCTGGTGAAAACCAGTAGCAACTTAGAATCGGTCCTCCGGTACGGTCCACGCCAATCCCTCACTGACACAGAGGATCCACCACCAGCCTGCCGAATCCTGACAGTAGATCCGGCCATGGATCCCGCTGAGGTTCTGCTGCCAAGTCTCGCTGACCTAACCACGGTGGTCGCCCAGCAATCCCAACAGATCGCCCAACAAGGACAGCAGCTGTCGCAGTTGACCGCCATCCTACAGCAGCTTCTGCCTCTACAGCAGCAACCATCTCCTCCGCCAGCTCCTGCTTCTCCTCCGCAGTAAGTTGCCACTTCCAGACTCCGCTTGTCCCTACCTGACAAGTTCGATGGGAACTCTAAGTTGTGCCGTGGCTTCTTGTCCCAGTGTTCCTTGCACTTGGAGATGATGTCGGACCTATTCCCCACTGAACGGTCTAAGGTGGCTTTCGTGGTCAGTCTCCTGTCTGGAAAGGCCTTGTCATGGGCCACACTGCTCTGGGACCACAACGATCCTGCCACTGCTACTATCCAGTCCTTCTTCGCTGAAGTTCGTAGTGTCTTTGAGGAGCCAGCCCGGGCCTCCTCAGCCGAGACTGCTTTGCTGAACCTCGTCCAAGGGAGTTCTTCCATAGGCGAATACGCCATCCAGTTTCGTACCCTCGCCTCAGAGCTATCCTGGAACAATGAGGCCCTCTGCGCGACCTTCAAGAAAGCCTTATCCAGCAACATCAAGGATGTACTGGCCGCACAAGAAATTCCTGCTAACCTGTCTGAACTTATCCATTTGGCCACCTGCATCGACATGCGTTTTTCTGAAAGACACCAGGAGCTCCGCCAGGAAAAGGTCCTTGATCTCTGGGTACCTCTTTCCCAGAATCCTCTGCAATCTACCCCTGTGCCTCCCGCCGAGGAGGCTATGCAAGTGGATCGGTCTCGCCTGACCCATGAAGAGAGGTCTCGTCGCAGAGATGAAAATGTATGCCTGTACTGCGCTAGTACCGAACATTTCCTAGTGGACTGCCCTATTCATCCCCCGCGTCTGGGAAACGCACGCACCCTGTTCACGTGGGAGTGGCGTCTCTTGGTGTGAATTCTGCTTCTCCACGTCTCACTGTGCCTGTGCGGATTTCTCCTTCCTCCAACTCCTCCTTCTCAGCTGTGGCCTTCTTGGACTCTGGTTCTGCAGGAAATTTTGTTTTGGCCTCTTTTGTTAATAGGTTCAGCATCCCAGTAACCCGTCTCGTCAAACTGCTCTCTATCTCTTCTGTTAACGGAGAAAAATTGGACTGCACTGTGCGCTACCGCACTGAACCCCTGCCCATGAGCATTGGACTTCACCATTAAAAAATTGAAATTTTCGTTCTGCCTAACTGCACCCCTGAAGTTCTTCTCGGCCTGCCGTGGCTCCAACGTCATGCTCCCACCCTCGACTGGACCACCGGGGAGATCAAAAATTGGGGTCCTTCTTGTCACAAACGATGCCTCACATCTGCTCCCACTTGTCTAACCCCTGAGGTTCCACCTTTACCGGGCCCTCCCAAGGCTTACCAGGACTTTTCTGATGTTTTCTGCCAAAAGCAAGCAGAGATTTTACCTCCTCATAGCCTCCTTCCTGGTACCACCCTGCCCCGTGGCAGGATTCACCCTCTGCCCCCCCTCCCCATTCCCACTTCTTCTGGAGTTCCTGCCGTAGATGAAGTAACCCGGGACTTCTCCGTTATCTGGAGGGAGACTCAAAAGTCGCTCCCACCGGCCTCGTCTCGTATGAAGAGACAGGCAGATAAAAAGAGGGGGAGACCTAAGGGGGGGGGGGTACTGTTATGCCGACCGCTCCGGGTCCCTGCTCCTCCCTGGAGCGCTCGCGGCGTTCACCCCCATGCAGCGCCCCGGTCAGACCCGCTGACCGGGAGCGCTGCATTAGTGTCACCGGCGGGGATGCGACAGTACCTGCACCTGTGTCCTCCTCATAAAAACCCACTTCCCCTTCCTGGTATCGCCGGATCTTGTTGCCTTGTGCCAGAGAAAGCGTTTAGTGTATGTTCCACGCCAGTGTTCCAGACCCTCTGCTTTTGCCCCTGACTACGATCCTTGCTGCCTGCCCTGACCTTCTGCTACGTCCGACCTTGCTCTTGCCTTGTCCCTTGTACTGCGCCTGTCTCAGCAGTCAGTGAGGTTGAGCCGCTACCAGTGGACACGACCTGGTTGCTACCGCCGCAGCAAGACCATCCCGCTTTGCGGCGGGCTCTGGTGAAAACCAGTAGCAAATTAGAACTGGTCCTCCGGTACGGTCCACGCCAATCCCTCACTGACACAGAGGATCCACCACCAGCCTGCCGAATCCTGACAGGGGGCATTGCTTAGCTATAAACACATATATTAAAGGGTTCATAAATAGGTTGTCTGGCCCCCAAAAATTATAAGTTATAAGCCAAGACTGACTTAAAAATATAAAAGAGGTTAATTTACCTACTGTCATCCTAACAATGCCCAGTCCTGGCTGAGCTTCAGTTTGATCACTGGCCGTCCATCTTTGTTTATCTTCCAGCATTGCGGTGAGCAGCCAGGGACGGGTGCGGGCGGGCAGGGACAAATCAGGAGTTTCTTTGCACAGCACCTCACCAGCCCCAGCAGCCCCTTCTCTTAAAGTGGCAGAGGGGCAGTAGGGGCTGGGCGGGCACAGTGCCGCGGACAATAGGTGCTGTTAACTTTTAAACTTAGTTTTCGGTGGTAACGGCCAGAGCAAGGCCCCCACTAGCGCGAGGCCTTAGGCAGCGGCCTAACTAGTCTAATGCCTAGAGCCGCCTCTGTGTGAATGAAAGTTGCTGAGTTGCCCATAGCAGCCTGCTTGCTGATTTCATTTGGAAAATGCCTCTGAAAAATGAAAGACGTGATCTGATTGGTTGCTATGGGCAATTCGGCAACTTTTCCTCTTGACAGGTTTTGATAAATCTTCTCCATTGTGTAGGCAAGATTTATACATTTTTATTTCTTTGATGTTACATCCTTTTGCGCTTTTTAAATGTCTGTATTGTCTCTGTTCTAGGACATCACTATGTTATTAAAGGAAATCTGTCACCCTGATCACCCACACTAAATCCAATGCTCTAGGTTATAGTGTGGGTGACCAGGAGTGCAAAGAGGTGTCACTTACCAAATTCCGTCTGGTGGCTCCTGTGATATTGCCTGACGAAAGTCCCATTCTCAATTCGGTTACCTGCGCGCAGATCACCCCCTGCTTCTTTCTGCAGGAGCACAGGCACAGTTAGTTTATAAACAGCTCTTAAGTCCTAGTGACAAGAGAGCTCTCCTTCCCAGAACACTATTCTACTGTGCCAGAGCGCATGCGCAGTGCTGACGTGGCATGCGACTCACGTCACTAGGAAATAAGAGCTGTTTGTAAACTAACTGCGCTTGCTCTCCTGCCTCAGAGCGAAACGCAAAATTTGAATATACTAATAGAAGCAGATTATTTCAGAAGGCAGAAAGAAGCAGGGGGCGGACAGCCATCGGGGGCCCCGCCTCCTGCGCGCAGATAACCGAATTGAGAATGGGACTTTCGTTGGGCAATATCACAGGAGCCACTGGACGGAATTTGGTAAGTGACCCCTCTTTGCACTCCTGGTCACCCACATTATAACCCTGTGTATTGGGTTTAGTGTGGCGATCAGGGTGACCGTTTTCCTTTAATCTCACTTATCAACTCACCTGGTTTTACCTCACCCTATTCTTAGCCTTTCTTACTTGATCACCTAGTGCTATAGAGCTTTTACCTTGGTGCCATGTGGAGGAGGTAGTGTTGCTCACAAATATTCGCAATTCGAATATTCATCGTGAATATCGCATATTCGCGAATTCACGAATATTAAGAATTTTGCGATTAAAATTTGCTATTACGAATATTCGTCTTTTTTCTAAACTGTTTTAAAAACTGAGCACATTGTAGGGATCTCCTTCGACTGATAAATGCAATGCTTGTATCATTTCATTAAAGACCCAGGGAGGAGACTGTGAGGCGAAAGGTTTATGCAATGCGAATATTCATGGAAATTCCACCCTACTTATGCCTGTGAGCCAATGAGAGTTCTGCAAGCACAGTTGTCAGAGCTTAGCAACGTCCCTAGCAACGTCCCTCCCATGATGTTATAGCGCGCATGCGCAGACGAGCGAAATTTCGCTATTAATTTCGCATTCGCAATAGCGAAGTTTCGCAATTCAAAAAAAAAGTAACGAATATAACGAATATTCGAATTTCACGAATATTCGTCCTCATATTCGCGAAATATCGCGAATTTGAATATGGCATATGCCGCTCATCACTAGGAGGAGGTGCAGCATGTCAGCTATTATTTATTGGATCAATCCAATGCATGGCATCTTGTATTTTTACCCCCCTTACTCCCGCTTCATGTCCAGTCAAGGATCAGCCCCATTTCCATAAATGCAGAATTTCTGCAAATGATGGCATATCACTTATTTGCCAAGCATTGGAATTCACGCAGAACATTTCTGGTGCATATCAACAAGGTTGTAGAAGCCCCATTTACTTGTATTGGAGAATAAAGAAAATGTGGAATCTGCTCTCAAATCCAGGTCACATTCTATCCAAGTGAACATAGCCTTAGTGCCCATCACCAAGATCGCATCCTGTAATTTGATGTCACTCTGTATATGTTCTGTTTCACGTTTTGCACCGGGTGTCCCTTCCAGAGCTCCATATACCTAAATGGGGCAGAGATCCAGGCCCATTTGTGTATTGGTGGTATGTGTGAGGGTGTTGGTTTCATTTTTGTACTTATATGTATTATAATGCAAAAGCTTTTTAATAAAAAAATAATAATCTGATTAAGAAAGGAAAAACACTTGGCTCAACCGCACTAGAGGGGAAGTTTGCTGCTCCACCAAACATATTTAAACACACACTGGCTTGGTACATCATTGTGTTTACTTCATGTGTTCTGTGACCAGAGTCATTAAAAAGGGAAAACAGAAATTGAAAAGAGACCCTAGGTAGGTGTCAATGGTCCTACAAAGCAAAAAAAAACTGATTCTGCAACAAAGTGCACTTTACTGTGGCAGAAGTTGTTGGAAGGACTACGTGGAAATTAGCAGGTTGAACTGAAATCTAGTGGTTAATTGGAAAACTGAAATCAACTATGCAAAACTGATGATGTTGCAGTAAAAGCAGTTCATGTGAATATTTGCATCCAAACGTATCTAAAAATGTTATAAATAAATGTAAAAAGGTATTTTTCCACTATTTCTGTTGGTGATTCTTCTACAATGATTCTGACAATGAAAAAAGTATTTGCTGCCACCTAGTGCAATAATTGCAAATCACATGTAGTTTAGGGATATATTAAAATCTCATGTGATTTTGTACAATCATAATAATATGTCATAATGAAGTGTAAATGTGTTTCTCTTTTTAAATTGCATAAAAACTTATAAACAATTACATGCTATCATATAACCTCACAATGTAAAGATAACATATGATTTCGAGATTCACATCTCATGCAATAAGTCACTGTGAAAGCTTACCCTAAAGACTAAAACACTGCATGACTATCCAGGTAGTCTGATGCAGTGCACCCTATTCTACCACTGGTTGTTCGGACAAAATGCATCTATGTATGTAACAAGAGTTTAAAGGGGAACTCCGGTATAAATTTTACTGATTTGTAAACTACTTCTATTTAAAAATCTTAATCCTTCCAGTACTTATCAGATGCTGTATGCTCCACAGGAAGTTCTTTTCTTTTTTAATTTCTTTTCTGTCTGACCACAATGCTCTCTGCTGACACCTCTGTCCATGTCAGGAACTGTCCAGAGCAGGATCAAATACCCATAGAAAACCTCTCCTGCTCTGGACAGTTCCTGACATGGACAGAGTTGTCAGCAGAGAGCACTGTGGTCAGACATAAAAGAAATTAAAAAAGAATAGAACTTCCTCTGGAGCATACAGCAGCTTATAAGTACTGGAAGGATTAAGATTTTTAAATAGAAGTAAATTACAAATCTGTCTAACTTTCTGTCACCAGTTGATTAAAAAAAAAAAAAGTAGTACCTCTTTAAGCTGCGTTTTGCCTTGATTTTCCGAAATATGAAGATATAAACTAGCTCTCTCTCCGCGAGCACCGGCCAAAAACTATGTCCAAACAGTGTTAGATAGTTTAGCAGCACAATTTCAGGTAAAAATCCATCTTCTTTTTTAAGTAAAGTCATAAAATTGTAAGACCGAAGCACATCAGGCCTGATGCATAGTGTTTTATGTTGTGTGAATTTGACTTACAAATTTATTTAAATTCCATTCTGTCACTTAATAAAGAAGATTGATTTTTACTTGTAATCATATTTAGATGGATGGTAATATCCTGCACAGGGATGTCTCCCCTGATGCTGAAATAATGGCCATTAAGAAAAATGTACTACTGCCCTGAGTGGTGAGAGGTGGGGTGTTCTCAACCATGAACTGAAAGGTTTTTTTTATCTCCACTATGGGCCCCCTATCTTTATGTGTACCACAGATGTGGTCCTTACCTCTTCTGGATTAATACAGTTGAAAAACTCAAGACATATAGAGAGAGATTTATCAAAAACTGTGCAGAGGAAGAGTTGTGCAGTTACCCATGGCAACCAATCAGATTACGGCTTTCATTTTGCAACTGCACCACTCTTCCTCTAAGTTTTGATGAATCTCCCCCATAGACATGTTTTCTCATTTTAATGAAAAACTAACACGTTTGTTTTACCGTAGAATCAGGTCAAAGTTATGCTGTCTATCGATTTGTAATCTCTGTGAACCCCATGGATATCACCGAGCTGAATGCCACCCTTGGAAACTACATATTACATGAGCCAGTGAGGGCTGCTGCGATCTTCCAGTCGGTATATTTTGCAGAGCCAAAAATCTTCAGATGCTTTGTCGCTCTGTGCTTCACGTGTTTACTCTACCTCTGATTTTGCATGTTCTTTAGGTATGTGATGCTGCGGTAAGAACGATTTCCTTGATTGAAGAATACCAGTCTGAGGCTCAGGTAATGGGCATTCTCTCTGGGTTAAGGTTTGACAATTCTCAGTTTTAAAAATGGTTAAAGGGTAGCTCCCACCATCATGTTTTTTTGTTTCTGTCCCTGCCTATTGCCCTTCTATCCCTAACACCCTCCCTGCCTTTATTTTTATTTTTTTACTATTTTAAAAATTGCATTTAGTCTGCCTGGTAGTGTGCTCACTACCAGGCAGACTTCCCCAGCAGGCACCACGTCACTGATGCCTGCTGGGGGGGCCAACTTCCGCCCTTAGTTCTCTTAACATGGTGCCTCCAGCTGTTTCACCAGTACAACTCCCAGCATGCCCTGACATCTATTGGCTGTCAGGGCATGCTGGGAGTTGTAGTGGTAAAACAAATGGAGGCACCCAGGACAGGAGCTTCATGGGGGAAGGAGTGAGCCGGGAGCCAATGCAGGAGGGACAGGTGCGGGGAGCCTCTTCCTGCCGCTCGGTGAGTAACACCCAAACACCCCCTGCGCCCCCCGTACCTTGCAGCAGCAGCCCCCGCACCCCCTGCACCTTGCAGCAGGGCATTCGGCGAGTGCGGGGAGCCGATGTGCAGCCCTGGATGTTCCTGCGCAAAATTTCGACTGATGCCCTGCCGGAATCAGTCGGAATTTTGCAGTGACGTCACTCCGCACTGCATTCGGCCACTAGGAGGGCGACCCCTAGTGGACGAATTTCAAATTGCTTTTAAAATGTTTTAAAAGCATTTTTTTTCATAAAAGTATATTAGAGATATGTTGTAGTACTTGTACTACAACATATCAAAAATAATTTTTTATGACCGTGCCCATTTAACTCTCGTTTGAACATTCATATAAAAAATATAACCTATAATTTTGTGTACCTGGTATCGCAATTTTTTTCCTAAGAAACCTGAAGCAATAATCAATTGGAGTGAAACATTTTGCTAATATTACCCCATGATGTTGAAATGCTTCATTTCTTTAGTAAAGAATACTGTTTATCTTTTCTTCAACAGACTTAAAAAGTATATAAGGTACACATTCTGAAATGTTTATGTTGTTTACAATAAAAACTGTAAAATGTTGTAGGTACAAACATCTTTGCTGGATATTATCTATAAATATATATACAGTAGTTTAGAGTAGCTGTTTTAGTCCAGTGATGTGGATGCAAAATCGTGTAATACCTTTTTTATTGGACTAACAGTATTTTGTAAAGACAAGTTTTCGTTAGTTCTCCAAATGCCTTTGACTTGATTAAAGGAGGATTCCCAAAAGCTATTCTTTACAAATATGTTAACCTTCACCCTCACATTTTTTTTAATACAAATAGGGCTATGGATTCTAAATTTTGTGGGGTTATACAACAAAAAATCTTTGGTGGCCTACCATTCATCCTATAATATTTAATGCACTTGAATCTTGCCATTTTGTAAGGCTATGTGCACACACACATCTTTGGGATTTTTTCGGACCTTAAAATAGCCCCAAAACGGCTGTTTGTTAGCTCAAAAAACACCTAAAATGAAAACGCCCCTGTCATGAACTGGGGGCGGTAGGGAGTAGTAAGCCCTAAGCTGTCCTTAAAAACCACTCTCCCTGCCTACTTGCCAAACCACTCTAAAAGATGGATCGACAACTGGGCGTCAGTCCCTTCCTGCGCTAAATTGCATGGGCGTCGAAGTCAGCAGAACAAACGGAACTATACAAAGTCGGGGAACAAGTCAGGAACATCACAGGAATACAATAACCAACAAACAGATACAGTGACCCCCCGACCTACGATGGCCCCCACATATGATGAAATCGACATACGATGGCCTCTCAGAGGCCATCGCATGTCGATGTCAGCATCGACATACAATGCTTTTTTATGTCGGGGCCATCGCATTAAGTGCTATCCGGCAGCGCCAAATGCTTAAGCTGCTGCCAGATAGCAGCTTAATGTTCCCCGTGTGGTGCGGTACGTATTACTTACCCCTCCACGATGCTCCGGGGTGCCCTCCGGGTCCAGCGCTGGTCTTCCGGTTTCTTCTCTGCCCTCTCCGATGGCGTGCGCAGTGGAGTAATGACGTCGCTATGCAGGCCCAGTAAGGCCTTGCGGAAGAAAGCAGAGGACCGGAGAAGACAGCAGAGGACCGGAGAAGACAGCGGAGGACCGGAGAAGACAGCGGAGAGCCCAGCGGAGGCCCGGCGACACCATCTCGAGTGGCGGGGACAGGTGAGTACAGCTTCCTATACTTTACATTGCACGAATCCCTCAACACACGATGGATTCAACAAACGATGGCTCGTTTGGAGCGAATTACCATCGTATGTTGAGGGACCACTGTATATGAATACAAACAAACAGGGACCGGGGTGACTGCTGTTATCGATCAGCAGGCACCCCGCGCAAATGCCCAGGGGGGTCATCAGACCCCCCATGTCGGCGATCAGCGCATTGCGATTTGCGCCGATTCCGGGTCATACAGGGTCTATGGTGACCCGGTGACCCGGAATATAAAGGGGATCGCGGTTGTCTAAGACACCCACGATCCCCCTGAAGGGATAGGAGTGAGGTGGGAGGGGGGCCACCCTATCCCTGCTGTTGGTCGTCAAGACGCGACGAACAATAGCAGATCGGGGGCTGGGGGTTAACTTTCGCTTTCCCCTTCCTGCCCACCAACAATAGGCGGGGCAGGACAGGGAAACCGAGGAGGACCGGGGCTGAAGTCCACTTACCCATCGGCGATAGCAGTGGGCAGCGATCGGTGGTGGCAGCAGGCGGCAGAAGAGGACAGCTATGCGGCTCCCTGGATCCTACGGAAGCTGGTGAGTTGCCTAGCAACATCTGGAGGGCTACAGTCTGAGACCACTATACAGTGGTCTCTATACTGTAGCCCTCCAGCTGTTGCAAAACTACAACTCCTAGCATGCCCAGACAGCTGTTTGGGCATGCTGGGAGTTGTAGTTTTGCAACAGCTGGAAGGCTACAGTTTGGAGATCACTTTGCAGTGGTCTCTAAACTATAGGCCTCCAGATGTTGCAAAACTGCAAATCCCAGCATGCCCAAACAGCTGTCTCAGCATGCTGGGAGTAGTAGTTTCGCACCTCCAGCTATTGCATAACTACAACTCCCAGCATGCCCTTCGGCGATCAGTACATGCTGGGAGTTGTAGTTTTGCAACAGCTGGACGCACACTGGTTGGAAAATACTGAGTTAGGTAACAGAACCTAACTGAAGGTTTTCCAACCAGTGTGCCTCCAGCTGTTGCAAAATTACAACTCCCAGCATGCACGGTCTGTCAGTACATGCTGGGAGTTGTGGTTTTGAAACAGCTGGAGGTTTGCTCCCCCCATGTTAATGTACAGGGTACATTCAAACGGGTGGGTTTACAGTAAGTTTCCTGCTTCAAGTTTGGGCTGCGGCAAATTTTTCGCCGCAGCACAAACTCCTAGCGGGATACTCACCGTAACCCTCCAGTGCGAATGTACCCTATAAACACTACACTAACACAAAGTAAAGGGTAAAACACTACATATACACCCCCTTACACGGTCCATGTCCCACCAATAAAAATGAAAAAAGTATTGTATGGCAGTGTTTCCAAAACGGAGCCTCCAGCTGTTGCAAAACAACCACTCCCAGCATTTCCGGACAGCCACTGACTGTCCAGGCATGCTGGGAGTTTAGCAACAGCTGGAGGCCCCCTGTTTGAAAATCACTGGTGTAGAATACCCCTATGTCCACCCCTAGGCAATCCCTAATTTAGTCCTCAAATGCGCATGGCTCTCTCGCTTCAGAGCCCTGTTGTATTTCAAGGAAACAGTTTAGGGCCACATATGGGGTATTTATGTACTCACGAGAAATTGCTGTAAAAATGTTGGGGGGCTTTTTCTCCTTTTACCCCTTATGGAAAGGAAAAGTTGGGGTCTACACCAGCCTGTTAGTGTAAAAAAATAAAAGAATTTACACTAACATGCTGATGTTGCCCCATACTTTTTATTTTCACAAGCGGTAAAAGCAAAAAAAGACCCCCAAAATTTGTAACGCAATTTCTCCTGAGTACGGAAATACCCCATATGTGGGCGTAAAATGCTCTGCGGACGCACAATAAGGCTCAGGAGTGAGAGTTCACTATGTACATTTGAGGCCTTAATTGGTGATTTGCACAGGGGTGGCTGATTTTACAGCGGTTCTGACATAAACGCAAAAAAATAAATACCCACATGTGACGCCATTTTGGAAACAACACCCCTCACGGAACGTAACAAGGGTTATAGTGAGCCTTAACACCCCACAGGCGTTTGAAGAATTTTCATTAAAGTTGTATGCGAAAATGAAAAAAGAAATGTTCCCGAAAATGCTGGTGTTACCCTAAATTTTTCATTTTCACAAGGGAAAATAGGTAAAAAAAAAAAGCCCCCCCCAAAATTTGTAACCCTAAAATACCCCATATGTGAATGTAAAGTGCTCTGCGGGTGCCCTACAATGCTCAGAAAAGAGGGAGCACCATTGGGATTTTGGAGAGGGAATGTGTCTGAAATGTAAGGCCATGTGTGTTTACAAAGCCCCCATAGAGCCAGAACCCCCCCCCCCACATGTGACCCCATTTTGGAAACTACACCCCTCTCGTAATTTAATAAGGGGTACAGTGAGAAATTACACCCCACAGGTGTCTGACAGATTTTTGGAACAGTCGTCCGTAAAAATGAAACATTTTATTTTTCATTTGCACAGCCCACTATTCCAAAGATCTGTCAAACACCAGTGGGGTGTAAATACTCACTGCACCCCTTATTAAATTCTGTGAGGGGTGTAGTTTCCAAAATGGGGTCACATGTGGGGGGTCCACTGTTCTGGCACAACGGGGGATTTGTAAACACACATGGCCCCCGACTTCCATTCCAAACAAATTCACTCTCTGAAAGCTCAATGGCGCTCCTTCTCTTCTGAGCATTGTAGAGCGCCAGCAGAGCACTTGACATCCACAAATGGGGTATTTCCATACTCAGAAGAAATGGGGTTACAAATTTTGGGGGTCATTTTCTCCTATTACCCCTTGTAAAAATGTAAAATTTGGGGGAAAAGCAGCATTTTAGTGGAAAAAATTCATTTACACATCCAACTTTAACGAAAAGTTGTAAACACCTGTGGGGTGTTAAGGCTCACTGTACCCCTTGTTACGTTCCTTGAGGGGTGGAGTTTCCAAAATAGTATGCCTTGTGAGGGTTTTTTTTTTGTTGTCCTGGCACCATATGGGCTTCCTAAATGGGACATGCCCCCAAAAAACATTTCAGCAAAATTTGCTTTCCAAAAGCCAAATGTGACTCCTTCTCTTCTGAGCATTGTAGTGCGCCCGCAGTGCACTTGATGTCCACACATGGGGTATTTCCATACTCAGAAGAGATGGGGTTACACATTTTGGGGGGTATTTTCTACTATTACCCCTTGTAAAAATTAAAAATTTGGGGGAAAAGCAGCATTTTAGTGAAAAAAAAATTTCAATTACACATCCAACTTTAACGAAAAGTCGTCAAACACCTGTGGGGTGTTAAGGCTCACTGTACCCCTTGTTACATTCCTTGAGGGGTTTAGTTTCCAAAATAGTATGCCATGTTTTTTTTTTTGTTTTTTTTTTTTTTTTTGCTGTTCTGGCACCATAGGGGTTTCCTAATTGTGACATGCCCCCCAAAAACCATTTCAGAAAAACTCACTCTCCAAAATCCCATTGTCGCTCCTTCCCTTCTGAGCCCTCTACTGCGCCCGCCGAACACTTTACATACACATATGAGGTATTTCCTTACTCGAGAGAAATTGGGTTACAAATTTTAGGAAGATTTTCTAAAAATTCAAAAACTGGGTTTACAAGAACATGCGAGTGTAAAAAATGAAGATTTTTAATTTTCTCCTTCACTTTGCTGCTATTCCTGTGAAACACCTAAAGGGTTAACACACTTAATTAATGTCATTTTTAATACTTTGAGGGGTGCAGCTTTTATAATGGGGTCATTTATTGGGTATTTCTAATATGAAGGCCCTTCAAATCCACTTCAAAACTGAACTGGTCCCTGAAAAATTCTGATTTTGAAAATTTTATGAAAAATTGGAAAATTGCTGCTGTACTTTGAAGCCCTCTGATGTCTTCCAAAAGTAAAAACATGTCAACTTTATGATATATAATTTACTTGGAATGTCTATTTTCCTGATAAGCAGAGAGCTTCAAAGTAATAAAAATGCAAAATTTTCAAATTTTTCATCAAATTTTTGAATTTTTCACCAAGAAATGATGCAAATATTGATTGACACCACAGATGTTATGCCCCCTCCCATAGGCTTGCATTGAGGGGGCGGAGCGTGACGTCACACGGGGCGGAGCCTTGACGTCACAACGCTCCGGCCCCGTGATCGACAGTAATCAGACCCGGAGCAAACACGCTCTGGGGACTGATTTTAAACGGGGTGCGGCGTGCAAGATCATGGGGGTCCCCAGCGGCGGGACCCCCGCGATCAGGCATCTTATCCCCTATCCTTTGGATAGGGGATAAGATGTCTATGCGCCAGAGTACCCCTTTAAAGAAGAAGTTACAGGTCTGTGAGAGACAGAAATCTTGCTTGTTTGTAGGTGACCAAATACTTATTTTCCACCATAATTTGCAAATAAATTCTTTAAAAATGAGACAATGTGAAAATTACAGGCCTCTCTCATCTTTTTAAGGGGAAGAACTTGCACAATTGGTGGCTGACTAAAAACTGTTTTGCCCCACTGTATAAAGGGGCGACACTGTGTGAATCAGTGTTTCCCAACTCATTTTAGATCCATGTATGCAGAGGACTACTTCAGACTCGGTGAACACTATTAATAAAATGGTTAATGAGGGCTTGTGGGGGAGTGTTTTTTGGAATAAAAGTTTTTAAAACGTGCTGTGTTTATTTTTATTTTTTATTTATAAATTTATTTTACAGGCTTAGTAGTTGAAGCTGTCTTATAGAGGGAATCCATTACTAAGCCAGGGCTTAGCTTTAGCCCCAAAAACAGCTAGCGCTAACCCCCAATTATTACCCCGGTACCCACTGCCACAGAGGTGTCGGGAAGAGCCGATACCAACAGGCCCAGAGCATTAAAAAAAAAGTGCTCCTGGGCCTAGGTGGTAATTGGCTGGCATTATTTAGGCAGGGGAGGGCCAGTAATAATGGTTCTTGCCCACCCTGTAAATGTCAGGCTGTTGCTGCTTGGTTGGTATCTGACTGAGAATAAAAATACGGGGAATCACACTTTTTAATTATTTTTTTTTATATTTAATTATTAATGCAAAAAACGTGTGGTTGGGAGGAGCGAAAACCAGCCGTTCCCGTACCCCAGCCAGAACTGGCAGGAACACCATTCATTTCAATGAGACGACCAGAGTCCAACACTGACTCCGGTCGGCTCATTTTTGCCCCGTATACGGTTCCCTAACCAGACCTAAAACCGTGGTATACCGTTTAGACACAAACCTAATGTTTGAACAGGACTCAAAGCAGAAAATACAAAATGCGGACATTACAGCCCCTCTGTGCACACAAATATTAATTATTATGGCCTTAAAATAAGTGTAGGGGCCCTTTTGTTGGCCATTTCCTGCGAAAATACAGCCCTATTTTGGCAATTAACTTGGGAAGTAAACATTCCAAAATACAGTCCAATGGTAAACAGCTTTTTTCTGGGCTATAGCTTTTGCATTATAAATATCAAAAAAAAAATTACCACAAAAAGGGTCCCAAAGCAAAAATAATGCTGAAAAAAAGTCTGGACTTTTTTTATTCTAAGAACTGTCTGGTTTTCCCCACCAATCACAGCTCATCTTGCAGTTCTCAGATTGCAGTGGTAAATGAAAGCTGAGCTATGGTTGGTTGCTTTGGAAAAATCAGACAGTTTTAGTCTGAGACAGTTTGTTAAATCTAGGACAATGTCTTCTGTTTGATATGTACTGCTTTCATCTGTTTATATGGTAAAATGAATGAAATAAAGTAAAGTATTAAATGAGATGACCAAAGTACAGTTTATAGGAAATAAAAGGAAAAAGATGAAAGCTTAGCTGCAGTCACCCAGCACCACCTCTGTACAATAAGTGTTGCAGGGCTTTTGGCCCCATTCACTGTATAATGAAGGGTGCCAGACAGCTGATCGGTGGGGGTCTGGGTGTTGTCACCCAGCTGATTAGTGATTAAAAGCCTATCCTGTAGATGGCCCATCAATCACATATTCCCAGAAAACCCCTTTAACTCTATATCTGTACAGGACATTTGAAACTCTTGTTAAAATAAAGGCAGTAGGAAATTGATTAACAGAATTTTGACCACAAAAGGCTAGACATGGGGGATATTTATCAAAACCTGCCCAGAGGAAAAGTTGCTGAGTTGCCCATAGCAACCAATCAGATCGCTTCTTTCATCTTTGAAAATGGTTCTGAAAAATGAAAAAAGAATTGACTTTAAAGGGGTACTCCGCTGCTCAGCATTTGGAACAACTGTTCCGAACGCTGGAGGTGGGAGCTTGTGATGTCATAGCCCCGCCCCTTCATGACATCACACCCCACCCCCTCAATGCAAGTCTATGGGAGGGGGACAGCCATCACGCCCCCTCCCATAGACTTGCATTGAGGGGGCAGGGTGTGACCTCATGAGGGGGCGGGGCTATGACATCACGAGCTCCCAGCTCCAGCGTTCGGAACAGTTTGTTCCAAACGCTGAGCAGCGGAGTATCCCTTTAAGTCTGGGTAAAGTAATGGACAGCAATGACAACACAAGTTCCTGAGAAATACCTACCTATACAGTGCTTCCTACCCATAATCATAGCAGACAGGTGTACTTCTTATGAACACTGTAAATGCTGTAAAATAATTTATTATTTTATTCTTTAGATAAATGTGATTTTGAAGGTTACACATCTGCCTGACCTACCTGGTTATCACTTAAGCCTCAGAGAGTTCCCCCTGGACTACAGATCTCAAAGACTGTATATGATGGAAGGAACAGTCATTGCTCTGTCTACAGTTAATAAATATACTCAAGGAGCTCGGTTTTTGTGCTCTGAGACAAAGTGTCCCCTGTCTACAGGTAAAACTCTCTTGGTCATAATATAAAATAAAATTACCACAACTTTTAGTGCCCCTCACACCCCTCCTTCGCATTAAATCACACCCCCTCTGTGGGGCAAGCCCTGGCCACTTAGAAAGCATGGCAAAGATCAGTAAAAAGTCTAATTTTTGCTTAAACCACATGTTTTGTGCATAATTTTGTGGCTTTCTACAGATCTGCACCAGGCATAAAGTATCATGAATGAGGCCCTGTGTTTAATAATGACAGTAGACAGTGGCATATTTATTAAGTATTTATGTTTTATGTGCATCAGATTTCCGGTACATACGTATCCACACCCCTGGGGCGACAGAGTCAGCAACAGTGAGACAAGAGTTCTTTTGTGACTTATGTGCATCACCTTTAAAAGAAGACATAAAATACAGAGTTCTAGGTGGTATGTAAAATATTTTCAAAGCAGTATTTTAAGGCAATGACGGTAAAATTAAAATATGTTTTGTTAGATAAACAGGTTGTTGAATTCATGGATTCGAAGACACTGAAAATGTTCCAAGGACAGTGTACAGCATTTAAGAATTACCGTTTGCAGTCATATGCAGTGTTCCTCAGAGGTAAACTCTGCTTTTTTCTTCATTGTGTATATATCATATTAAAGTACAATGCATTTATACAGAGATACAATCCTTAAAGGGGAACTCTGGTGGAAAATATATTTTTTTAATCATTGGGGACAGAAAGTTAAACAGATTTCTTAATGATTTCTATTAAAAAATCTTAATCCTTCCAGTACTTATCAGCTGCTGTATGCAACAGAGGAAATTCTTATTTTTTTTGTCTTGTCCACAGTGCTCTCTGCTGACACCTGATGCCCGTATCAGGAACTGTCCAGAGCAGGAGAAAATCCCCATAGCAAACCTATGCTGCTCTGGACAGTTCCTGACACAGACAAAGGTGTCAGCAGAGAGCACAGTGGATAAGACAAAAAGAAATTCAAAAAGTAAAAATTTCCTCTGTAGCATACAGCTGCTAATAATTACTGAAAGCATTAAGATTTTTAAATAGAAGTGATATATAAATCTGTTTAACTTTCTGGCACCAGTTCATTTTAATAAAAAAAAGTTTTTAACCGGAGTACCCCTTTAACCCCTTAAGGATGCAGGACGTAAATGTACGTCCTGGTGCGGTGGTACTTAACGCACCAGGACGTACATTTACGTCCTGTGCATAACCGCGGGCATCGGAGGGATGCCCGTGTCATGCGCGGCTGATCCCCCCTGCTGATCGCACGGAGGTCCCCTCACCTTCCTCCTTCCGGCTCCCGGCGTCTCCTGCTCTGGTCTGAGATCGAGCAGACCAGAGCAGAAGATGACCGATAACACTGATCTGTTCTATGTCCTATACAGAGAACAGATCAGTATTAGCAATCATGGTATTGCTATGAATAGTCCCCTATGGGGACTATTCAATTGTAAAAAAAAAAATGTAAAAGTAAAATAAATAAAAAAGTGAAAAATCCCCTCCCCCAATAAAAAAGTAAAACGTCCGTTTTTTCCTATTTTACCCCAAAAAAGCGTAAAAAATAAATTTAATAGACATATTTGATATCGCCGCGTGCGTAAATGTCCGAACTATTAAAATAAAATGTTAATGATCCCGTACGGTGAACGGCGTGAACGTAAAAAAAAAAGGCAAAAATTGCTACTTTTTTAATACATTTTATTTAAAAAAATTATGAAAAATGTATTAGAAGTTTTTTATATGCAAATGTGGTATCAAAAAAAAGTACATATCATGGCGCAAAAAATGAGCCCTCATAGCACCGCTTATACGGAAAAATAAAAAAGTTAGAGGTCATCAAAATAAAGGGATTATAAACGAACTAATTTGGTTAAAAAGTTTGTGATTTTTTTTAAGCACAACAATAATAGAAAAGTAAGTAATAATGGGTATCATTTTAATCGTATTGACCCTCAGAATAAAGAACACATGTCGTTTTTACCATAAATTGTACGGCGTGAAAACGAAACCTTCCAAAATTAGCAAAATTGCATTTTTCTTTTTAATTTCCCCACAAAAATAGTGTTTTTTTGGTTGCGCCATACATTTTATGATATAATGAGTTATGTCATTACAAAGGAAAACTGGTCGCGCAAAAAACAAGCCCTCAAACTAGTCTGTGGATGAAAATATAAAAGAGTTATGATTTTTAGAAGGCGAGGAGGAAAAAATGAAAACGTAAAAATTAAATTGTCCTTAAGGGGTTAAATGGTCAATCCGAAAACTTTTTATATGTTGTTACTGAAGAAAATTAAAGACATTTTATAATATGGTTGTTTAAAATTTTGGGGATATTTTATAAAGAAAACGGCTCCTGAAAATCCTACCACTAGAGGTCTCCATACATACTGGGACACTGACCAGTCCTGCAACAGCATCAGCTTGTCCATGAGTCATAGTCCATGAGTCATAGACAAGAGATGACTCATTGACAAGGTTGCATGAGCAGGCGCACAAGGGAGGGATTTCTAACACTGTGAGCTAATGAAAAGAGGTATTTTTTTTATAATAAATATAGGTGATGGAGGCATTAAAATGAGATGTACATGGTCAGGATTAGGTACTTAGTAGCATATACATTTTTTTGTGGGATCTGACAGGTACGCTTTAATGTCTGTGTGCTTAATTCTACAAATGTGGATATTTGTGCTTGCTACTTTTCAGTTCTGAGCACTGTCCAGAATTTTCACAACATTTCCAGTGCCCTCATCACCAATAAGAGTCTGGTGCATTCCTGACTTTAACCTCTTAAGGACTCAGTCCGCTCCCTTTTCTATAACACGGGGCAACTGATCGCGGTGCCGCACGCTATTGACCCTTTAGACAGTGGCATTCAAAGTTGATCGCCACATCTAAAGTGAAAGTAAACTACTTCTGGCTAGCTTAGTGGGCTGTTCGGGACCGCTGCGGCAAAATTGCGGCGTCCCGAACACCTAGAGCACACAAGGAGGGCCCCTACCTTCCTTCTGTGTGTACGATTGCCGAATGACTGCTCCGTGCCTGAGATCCAGGCATGAGCAGTCAAGCGGCAGAATCATTGATCAATGTTATTCTATGGGATAACAAAGATCAATGTAAAAGATTAGTGTGTGCAGTGTTATAGCCCCCTATGGGGCTATAACATTGCAAAAAAAAAAGTTAATAAAGAACATTTAACCCCTTCCCTAATATAAAAAAAAAGGGGGAAATAAAAATAAACATATGTTGTATCGACGCGTGCGTAAATGTCTGATTTATAAAAATATATTGTTAATTAAACCGCAAAAGCGATCAAAAAGTCCAATCAATACAAAAATGATACCGCTAAAAACTTCAGATCACAGCGCAAAAAATGAGCCCTAATTCTGCCCCATATGCAGACAAGTAAAAAAAAGTTAGAGGGGTCAGAAGATGACAATTTTAAACGTATACATTTTTGTGCATGTAGTTATGGTTTTTCCAGAAGTAATACAAAATCAAACTTATATATGTAGGGTATCATTTTAATTGTTCGGACCTACAGAATAAAGAGAAGGTGTCATTTTTACCGAAATATTAGAAATGGAAGCCCCCAAAATTACAAAATGGCGTTTTTTCTTCAATTTTGTCACACAAAGGTAAGGAGGAAAAAATGAAAGGCTAAGTTTCCACTTGGTCTTTTTTCTGGCAGTTTTTTGGAATACTGCCACTGGAGTTTTTGAGCCAAAGCCAGAAGTGTATTCAAAAGGAATAGGAAGTATAAAAGAAGAACTTACACTTTTCCTCCTTTATGGATCCACTTCTGACTTTGGCTAGAAAACTGCAGTGGCAGTTTTTTCTGGCGTTTTTCTTGGTATGGAAACAGCCAGTTTTGTCCCCTGTGGCAGTTTTCTCACTGCCTTCAGGGTACCACTCTGTGGGTTGGATGCTGAGCGCCCGGTCCACAGAGTGTAAGGAGGTGAGGAGTGATATATAGCATCACTACTCACCTCCCCCGGCCGTATAGTATACAGGGGTGCATAGTGTACATATGTATACTATACAGGAGCCGTGAATCCTGTCACCAGACTGACAGGACTCCCTGCTCCTATAGCCCCTTTGGGCTGTATACAGTATATACAGCTATCTATAGATAGCTGTATATAGTGTATACAGAAGACGAGGTCAACTTACCTTCCTTGCTCCCTGCCGGGTCAGTGTAGCTCCGCCCCCTAGTGATGACGTCAGTGGGTGGGAGTGGCTACAGAACGGGAGCCAGGCTAGTAAGGCACTGTTCACATTGTCCGTTTTGTATAATGTTAACAGACCCTTCTGGCAGTGTCTTCCCAGACAGGGAGACTCCAGCTGTTGCTAAACGACAACTCCCAGCATGCCCAGACAGCCAAAGGCTAACGTCAGGCTGTTGCTGCTTGGTTGGTATTGTGCTGAGAATGAAAATATACGGGGAACCCTATGCATATTTATTTATTTATTTATATATATATATATATATATATAAACACATAGGGTTCCCTGTATTTTCATTCTCAGCACAATACCAACCAAGCAGCAACAGCCTGACGTTACCAGGGTGGGCGAGGACCATTGTTACTGCCCCTCCCCAGCCTAAATAACACCACCCTGTTACCGTCTAGGCCCAGGAGTGCCATTTTTGACACTCTGGGCCTGTTGCTATCGGCTCTTCCCAGCACCCCTGTGGCTGTGGGTACCGGGGTAATAATTGGGGGTTAGCGCTAGCTGTTTTTGGGGCTAACGCTAAGCCGTGGCTTAGTAATGGATTCCGTCAATAAGATGGCTTCCACTACTAAGCCTGAAAATTCAATTAAAAAAACACAACACATTGGAAAAATTGTTTTATTTTAAAAAACACTCCCCCACAGCCCTCGTTAACCATTTTATTAAAAGAAAAAAAAACTGTTCATCCGCCGTAATCCATCTAATCCACCGTAATCCTCTGCATACACAGATCTGAAATGAGAAGGAAAAAAAACACAAAAATATTGGTTAGGACATTTTTGGTGCTCTCCACTGGGGAGAGTGCCCATAATACAATGTCTACCCAAACAGGGAGCCTCCAATTGATGCAAAATTACAAATACCAGAATGCCCAGACAGCCTTTGGCTGTCTGGGAATGCTGGGAGTTGTAGTTTAGCATCAGCTGGAGTCACCCTGTCCTGGAGGACACTGCCAGAAGGTTCTGTTCACATTATACAAAACGGACAATGTGAACAGAGCCTTAGACTAACCAGCCTGGCTCACGTCTGAAGCTCCACCCCCAAATGACATCATCATTAGGGGCGGAGCTACACAGATCCAGCCCGGACTGGAGGGAGGAAGGGGATTTCTTCATCTTCTGTATACACTCTATACAGCTATCTATAGATAACTGTATATACTGTATGTGTCACGCCGAGCGCTCCGGGTCCCGCCGCTTCCCCGGAGCGCTCGCGGCGAGCCCGTGTATGCAGCGCTCCGGTCGGCACCGCTTACCGCGAGCGCTGCTTCCATGTCTCCGGTGGGGACACGATCTGAGGTACGGGACGTGCCCGCTCTCGGATCGCGCCCCGTGTCGCTCACCTGCCCCATCCTCCTGTTCAGTCCCGGCGCGTGCGGCCCCGCTCTCTAGGGCGCGCGCGCACCTGGTCTCTCAGATTTAAAGGGCCAGTGCACCATTAATTGGTGCCTGGCCCAATTAGTCCCAAACACTCCCTACACCATATAAACCCACTCCCTACACCATATAAACCCACCCTTGCCGGATCTTGTTGCCTTGTACCCTGAGAAAGCGTTTCTGTGTGTTCCATTGCCTGTGTACCCAGACCCTTGCCGTTGCCCCTGACTACAAACCGTTGCTGCCTGCCCAGACCATCTGCTACGTCCGACCTTGCTCTTGCCTTATCCTTGTGTACCGCGCCTGTCTCAGCCGTCAGTGAGGTTGAGTCGCTATCGGGTGGAACGACCTGGAGGTTACCTGCCGCTGCAAGTCCATCCCGCTTTGCGGCAGGCTCTAGTGAAAACCAGTAACCTCTTAGATTCCGTTCCCCTGGTACGGCCCACGCCATCACCTCACTGACACAGAGGATCCACCACCCGTGTTCTCCCCACATACCAGTCCGGATCCTGACAGTATGCCACCCAAAGGGTTAACCTACACTGTCCAGCAGTGTAAGTTAACTCTTTCCTTGCCAGGCTTGCACATAGCGCAAAGCTCAGCAAGGGGTTAAGTGAGCCAGCAATGTGTATACTGTATATACATTGCAGGCTCACTGTAAGTTCTTGCTGGGCAGTGGATATACGATGTATATCTACTGCTCAGCATCAGCTGTTCTCCCGGCTCTATAGCTGTGAGTACAGCTGATCCCGACATTCACATCAGGAGGATCACAGGGGGTGTCAGGAGGAGTGACATCTGCTGTGATCTGTTTCTTACTGCGGGTACTACTACTCCCAACATGGAGCACACTCTGCTCCATGCTGGGAGCTGTAGTACCTGCAGCAAGAAACAGATCACAGCGGATGTCACTTCTCCTAACACCCGCTGTATTCCTCCTGTATAATGTATAGATGCGACCGGCCGCTCTTCTATGGTCCCCTGCACTGACGTATATATACACCTATACATATTTTCCACAAAGAGTTGTGATTGGCTGGAATCATCTGGCCAATCACAGCTCTGCGGGAAATATGAATAGGTGTATATATACGGCAGTGCAGGGGACCATAGAAGAGCGGCCGGCCACATCTATACATTATACAGGAGGATCGCAAAGGGGCGATCTGTCAATTAGTACAGGTACTACTACTCCCATCATGGAACAGTGTGTTCCATGCTGTGAGTAGTAGTACTACCTAAAAATAAAATAAAAAATAGTTAAAAACACACACACACACTACATATTATTGTCGTCTACATTTTTTGTGCCCTGCCCACCCACATAAATTGATCCCTGTTTAAAAATTAATAAAAATTTTGTTCTAAAACAGATACATTTAGTTAAATACAATTTTTTCCATCACTACTGTATCTTTTTAATTATTATTTTTTTATGATAACCTACGACATTTTATTATAAAAGGTCTCTCCATCACTTTTTTGGTTCGCTAAAGTCCAAAAAAGAATAAAAACCTCCGGCAAAAACGCCAAAGTTAAAACAAACATGGCGTTTTTCTTGGCGTTTTTGCTCTCCCAGAGACTTCTATGGGAGGAAAACGCCATAATTTCTATGCAAAAAACGCCAAACTAGGTTTAGTCGGGCGTTTTGAAAAACCAGCCTCTGAGCCAAAAATAGCTGAAAAAGGAAAAAGGATTTAAAAAAATACCAAACTGAAAAACGCCAGGTGGATCTGGCATTTTGCAGTTTACTATTGACTTGCAGCTAACATCTGGATGCTGCGTTTTTTAGCTGAAAAAACGCAGTGCGGGAAAATTGGCGTTTTTGACAGCGTTTTTGCAAAAAAAATCCTCAGTGGAATTCCAGCCTAAGGAGTTAAATGAATTGTCTGAGCAAAACAAAAATGTGCCCCTGAGCTGGGGATTTTATAAATATAAAGATACATACTATCATAGGCGTGCGCACGGGGTGTGCCGGGTGTGCCTGGGCACACCCTAATCAAGCCCAGGCTCCTGTCAAATTCGGGATATCCCGGGAGCGTAGGAATCGGGGGGACACATCCCCCCAGAAAATCATGCAGGGGGACAGATCATGGGGGAATCCTCCCCAGTTCTGCCCGCAGACTTTGCTGTATTATATGCTCCCTGGGTCTATTTAACCCAGGGAGGTATTCATAGCTGGTCACTCACAGCCGGAGCTTCTGAACTGTGCGCACACAGGTAAGAGAAGGCCGTGACCCCTTCCCAGACGCAGGCGCTGATGACGTCAATCATCAGCGCCTGCACTGTGGACAAGAGAGAACGCGGCCCGGCTCTTCAGGAGATCGCTGCGTGGGACTAGGTGAGTTTTTTTTTTTGTTATTTTCTTTGGTACTTTGGGATGGGGAATCGTGTGGGGTGGTGACCCGGGGGGGGGGCTTTTAGTCACAATACACAGTGTTACTTCACACTTACTCTACTGCAGTTTTTCCCAACCAGGGTGCCTCCAGATGTTGCAAAACTACAACTCCCAGCATGCCTGGACAGCCTTTGGCTGTCCAGGCATGCTGGGAGTTGTAGTTTTGCAACATCTGGAGGCACCCTGGTTGGGAAACACTGCTCTACTGGACCCTTTTCACATAGACACGCTATTATGCAGTTACTTCTATGAATTTTTACTACTGCTCTTTATTTTGCAGTCCAATTATATGTGAGTTAATGTCCTTTGTATGTTTAGTTCACAAATAAAGCAACTGATGGAGTGCACTTCATACAATCATAGAAGCAGAGCCTCTAGTGCAGTGGTCTCCAACCTGCGGACCTCCAGATGTTGCAAAACTACAACTCCTAGCATGCCCGGACAGCCAACGGCTGTCCGGGCATGCTGGGAATTGTAGTTTTGAAACCTCTGGAGGTCCGTAGGTTGAAGACCACTGCTCTAGTGTTATTCAAAGTGCATATATAATTAGGTGTTTCTGTTTTTTTGTGTAAACTGCGCATTCATAAACATAAGATGCATAACTTTGCCTTGATGTCAGGACCCTTCTTGTATAATTGCACAAAGTCCTGTGTATTACATGGGGTCCTTATATTAGCACCAGGTTATGTATTCACTGTTCACTTTATTGCAAATGTCCCAACATTGCGCTATTGCACTTGTGCCCGTCACTCCATTTCCTAATCCACACATGTACACAGCTTCCTTTGTTATGCATTGGCTGCAGATTGTATAACACTTTGCCATTGCACTTCGCTGTTTCCTAGGTAGTGGTAGCTGGTTTCAAGTATTTGGGCTCCGTTCACATTGCCATAGGCGATCCTACATGCTTTAATTAATCAGGGATCACGTTATAGCGTGTATTCTTCTAATATCGCTTCACGGGCCACCAGTGACGGGCACTAATGCAATAGCGCAGTGTCGGGACGTGAACAGTGAATACATTACCTGGTGCTAATATAGGGACCCGATGTAATACACAGGACTTTGTGCAACTAGACAAGGGTCCTGACATCAAGGCAAAGTTATGCATCTTATGTTTATGAATGCGCAGTTTACACAAAATGTGAAACAGTAACACCTAATTATATAGGCACTTTGAATAACACTAAAGGCTATGCATCTATGATTGTATGAAGTGACTCTCAGTTGCTCTATTTGTGAACTAAACATACATTGTGATCTGACTTTGCCTACATGCTATCTACCTAGCTATCAACTACCAATCCACTTAGCTACCAACTGACCTAGCTAGCTAAAAACCAACCTACATACCTTATAGGCACTGATTTGAATAGGGACCTTCCATATGATAAAATATACCTTTTATTAAGTTCCATTTAACCCCTTAACGATGAAGGACGTAAATGTACGTCCTGATGACGTGGTACTTGACGTACATTTACATTCTAAGCATAACCACGGGCATCGGAGCGATGCCCGGATCATGTGCGGCAGGTCCCGGCTGTTGATCGCAGCCAGGGACCCGCCGGTAATGGCGGATTTATAAACGTGCGGCGTGAGTTTGTGCTTTATGGTGCCCACCCTAATGCAATAGGCTGCGCACGCCTATGCATACTATACTCCGTTCCTCTGGTCCCCCACACCCGTCACACTGATAATCCCAGTCCTCCATTGGTCTCTGCTTCTTTGAGGTTCTATGTCTTCCCAACCCCACAAGACATACCCTCTTAGGCAATTAGTTAAACTGAGGCAGGGCTGTGACCACTAAACGGCTAAGACCTTGTTCACACGTCAAAATTTCCAGGATGGATTCCGCATTGGAATCTGGCACAGAGATTCCGCTGCAGCAGAGCCCCATTAAACTCAACAGGATTCTGCTGTTCTGTGCACACAGCGAAATTTCCAGATGGTTCCGGCACGGAAATTCCATTTTCCGTGTCCACACAAAAAATGAACATGTTCATTCTTTGTGCGAAGTCTGCACGGAATGCATGGCTGTCTATGAGACGGCACATTTCTGTGCGGTCCTAGCGCTGGCAGATTATGCTGGCACGCCGCAATTTGCGAAATGTCTGCACGGAGATCCTCTGTGCAGACATTCCGTCATGTGAACATAGCCTCAGTGGGAAGGGTTCTGAGGGGAAGGCACAGAACCTGAAAGAAGTGGAGACTAACATAGGACTAGACGAATTGGTTCAACAGCTGCGGACTGACTGGAGGTGGTGAGTATGGTACATTTTTATTTTTTTTTTTTGTACAACCCCTGCCCTGGGGCAATTTTGTTTGCCCGAACAACACCTTGAGGCTAGGTTTCCACACAGGTGTTCCACACTGCAGTTTTTGAGCCAAAGCCAAAATTGTTTGTTAAAGGAATGGAAAATCTAAACGAAGGATTAATATTTGACCTACCTGCTGGATCCACTTCTGACTTTGGCTCAGAAACTGCAGTGGCAGTTTTCCCCCCCAAAAAAATACCCAAAAAAAACTTAAAAAGGATATATTTACACAAAATCATGTACTAGCCAAAAAGAATTTGAAACTGTGAAGGATTATAGATGCTGCTGAGATACAAAGTGCAGTATACCATACCACATAGTATGAACAGGATCCCATTCATTACAGTGTATTGTCTAACCAGTGTAGTAAATGATTACAGCAGCCAAAACAAATAGAAAAGCAGCATGTGAACAAATCCATAATATTCCTACAGTGCTACATTTACATACTGTTTATATTAGTGTTGATTGTTTTCAATATGTTAAATATTGTTGTTTTTTTTTCCATAGATGAATTAATAGACAGAATGAAAATAGGAGGGAGGTATAGAGTAATAGGTATACCAGTATGTGGCCTGAATGGTTCTCAATTAACTGTCTGTATAGAGGCCAATAATATTCATCAATATATTGCGCACAGTAAGTATTCTTGGTGTGTGAATTTTCATCTAGGACCACCACATGAAAAATGTAGTATTACATTGAGCCAAATTAAAATGAATGAGTGACCTTTCAATTTATGTTGTCTTCAGAGCAGGAGCTGTTCTTTGTATGGCTCTACACTCTTGCAAGAAGAGCATGCCAAGCAAGGAATCCTTTCTTTATGACCTTATAGGGTATCCTAATGGGACACCCAGTAATAAGAAACAAAAGCATGTTATGAAATGAATTCACAAATACATATAAATCTTTGTGCACAGGATTGTTTGAACTCTCACTGCAAGAGCTGTATATGTAATGCCAAATTTCCTTCTTAGATATTAGTAAAGCCTGCTAAAATTTACAGCTCACACTTGTTTTTTGAGCCTTAACCTGTTGGGGACGAAGGGCGTATGCATACGCCCTTGCGTCCTGGTACTTAAGGGAATTTCGGCCCCCACCGCGCGCCGGGCGGGGACCGGGCCGGGGTGACTGCTGATATCTATCAGCAGGCACCCCGTGCAAATGCCCAGGGGGGTCATTAGACCCCCCCATGTCGGCGATCGGCGCAAATCGCAAGTGAATTCACACTTTCGATTTGCGCCGATTCCGGGTCATTACGGGTCTATGGTGACCCGGTATAGAAGGGGGGATCGTGGGTGTCTAAGACACCCACGATCCCCCTAAAGCGATAGGAGTGAGGTGACAAAGTTGCCACCCCTTCTATCTCTGCTATTGGTGGTCTAAACGCGACAACCAATAGCAGATCTGGGGCGGAGGGGTTTACTTTCGTTTTCCCCGTCCTGCCCTCCCACAATAGGCCCGGGCAGAACGGGGAAACCGAAGAGGAGCGGCGCCGGAGTCCACTTACCCCTCCGGAGGCAGCGGAGCGACTGGGATCGGCGGGCGGCGATGGAGATCTGCGGCGTCGTGCAGCAGAAGAGGACGGCTCCCGGATGCGACGGAAGCCGGTGAGTAGTTGCCTAGCAACATCTAGAGGGCTACAGTCTGAGACCACTATAGTGATTTCTAGACTGTAGCCCTCCAGATGTTGCAAAACTACAACTCCCAGCATGCCCAGACAGCTTTTTGCTGTGTGGGCATGCTGGAATTTGTAGTTTTGCAACAGCTGGAGGTCTGCAGTTTAGAGACCACTGCACAGTGATCTCTATACTGCCCTCTAGATCTTGCAAAACTACAACTCCTAGCATGCCCACACAGATGTTTGCTGTCTGGGCATGCTGGGAGTTGTAGTTTTGCAACATCTGGAGGTCCACAGTTTGGAGATCACTGTTCAGTGGTCTCTAAATTGTAGCACTCCAGATGTTGCAAAACTACAAATTCCAGCATGCCCACACAGAAAACAGCTGTCTCGGCATGCTGGGAGTTGTAGTTGCGTACCTCCAGCTGTTGCATAACTACATCTCCCAGCATGCCCTTCTGTGATCAGTCATGCTGGGAATTGTAGTTTTGCAACAGCTGGAGGCTCACTGGTTGGAAAATACTGAGTTAGGTAACAGAACCTAACTGAAGGTTTTCCAACCAGTGTGCCTCCAGCTGTTGCAAAACTACAACTCCCAGCATGTACTGACAGACCGTGCACGCTGGGAGTTGTAGTTTTGAAACAGCTGGAGGTTTGCCCCCCCCCCCCCCATGTGAACGTACAGGGTACATTCACATGGGCGGGTTTACAGCAAGTTTCCTGCTTAAAGTATGAGCTGCTGCAAATTTTTCGCCGCAGCGCAAATTCCTAGTGGGAAACTCACCGTAACCCGCCAGTGCGAATGTACCCTAACAACACTACACTACACTTTACTAACACCTAATAAAGAGTAAAACACTACATAAACACCCCCTTACACTGCCCCCCCCCCCCCCCCCCCAATAAAAATGAAAAACGTATTGTACAGCAGTGTTTCCAAAACGGAGCCTCCAGCTGTTGCAAAACAACAACTCCCAGCATTTCCGGACAGCCACTGACTGTCCAGGCATGCTGGGAGTTTAGCAACAGTTGGAGGCACCCTGTTTGGGAATCACTGGTGTAGAATACCCCTATGTCCACCCCTATGCAATCCCTAATTTAGTCCTCAAATGCGCATGGTGCTCTCTCACTTCGGAGCCCTGTCGTATTTCAAGGAAACAGTTTAGGGCCACATATGGGGTATCTCCGTACTCGGGAGAAATTGCACTACAAATTTTGGGGGGCTTTTTCTCCTTTTACCCCTTATGAAAAGGAAAAGTTGGGGTCTACACCAGCCTGTTAGCGTAAAAAAAAAAAAAATTTTTACACTAACATGCTGGTGTTGCCCTTTATTTTTTATCTTCACAAGAGGTAAAAGGAAAAAAAGACCCCCAAAATTTGTAACGCAATTTCTCCTGAGTACGGAAATACCCCATATGTGGGCGTAAAATGCTCTGCGGGCACATAACAAGGCTCAAGAGTGAGAGCGCACCATGTACATTTGAGGCCTAAATTGGTGATTTGCACAGGGGTGGCTGATTTTACAGCGGTTCTGACATAAACCCAAAAAAATAAATACCCACATATGACCCCATTTTGGAAACTACACCCCTCACGGAATGTAATAAGGGGTACAGTGAGCATTTACGCCCCACAGGGGTCTGACAGATTTTTGGAACAGTGATCCGTGAAAATGAAAAATTTAATTTTTTTGTTTGCACAGCCCACTGTTCCAAAGATCTGTCAAACGCCAGTGGGGTGTAAATGCTCACTGTACCCCTTATTACATTCCGTGAGGGGTGTAGTTTCCAAAATGGGGTCACATGTGGGGGGGTCCACTGTTCTGGCACCACGGGGGCTTTGTAAATGCACATGGCCCCCGACTTCCATTCCAAACAAATTATCTCTCTAAAAGCTCAATGGCGCTCCTTCTCTTCTGAGCATTGTAGTTCGCTCGCAGTGCACTTGACGTCCTAACATGGGGTTACAAATGTTGGGGGGCATTTTCTCCTATTACCTTTTGTAAAAAAAATATAATTTGGGGAAAAAACAGCATTTTAGTGGAAAAATATTTTTTTTCATTTACACAACAAAAAGTTGTCAAATACCTGTGGGGTGTTAAGGCTCACCGTACCCCTTGTTACATTCCTTGAGGGGTGTCGTTTCCATAATAGTGTGCGATGTGGGTTTTTTTTTCGCTGTCCTGGCACCATAGGGGCTTCCTAAATGGGACATGCCCCCCAAAAACCATTTCAGAAAAACTCACTCTCCTAAATCCCATTGTTGCTCCTTCGCTTCTGAGCCCTCTACTGCACCCGCCGAACACTTGACATACACATATGAGGTATTTTCTTACTCGAGAGAAATTGGGTTACAAATTTTGAGAGAATTTTTTTCCTTTTACCCCTTGTAAAAAAACTGGGTCTACAAGAACATGCCAGTGTAAAAAATGAAGATTTTGAATTTTCTCCTTCACTTTGCTGCTATTCCTGTGAAACACCTAAAGGGTTAACACACTTACTGAATGTCATTTTGAATACTTTGAGGGGTGCAGTTTTTATAATGGGGTCATTTATCGGGTATTTCTAACCAGAAGACCCTTCAAATCCACTTCAAACCTGAACTGGTCCCTGAAAAATTCCGATTTTGAAAATTTTGCGAAAAATTGGAAAATTGTTGCTGAACTTTGAAGTCCTCTGGTGTCTTCCAAAAGTAAAAACTGATCAATTTTATGATGCAAACATAAAGAAGACATATTGTATATGTGAATCAATATATAATTTATTTGGAATATCCATATTCCTTATAAGCAGAGAGCTTCAAAGTTAGAAAAATTCTAAATTTTTGAATTTTTCATGAAATTTTTGAATTTTTCACCAAGAAAGGATGCAAGTATTGCCGAAAATTTACCATTAACATAAAGTAGAATATGTCACGAAAAAACAATCTCGGAATCAAATTTATAAGTAAAAGCATCCCAGAGTTATTAATGCTTAAAGTGACAGTGGTCAGATTTGCAAAAAATGCTCCCGTCCTTAGGGTCATAATGGGCTCCGTCCCCAAGGGGTTAAAGGGGTTGTCCATCAAAATCAATAAGCTGTGTTTGGTGTCAAAAAGTATAATAATGCAACTTACTGACAGAATGTTATAAGTCATACTGCACTGATCTTCCATTATCAGCTGAGATGTCTGGCTTGTAGCTGTAACATCCCATCACATTCTCTAAAAGCAGGGCTTTTCCCTCCCTGTTTGCCAGACGAGACTAGTTATGTATAGAGGGGGATCTCATAATACTGCTCATTACTCCAGCAAAATAAAATAGTCTTGTATTCACTGCAACTTGTAAAGCTATATGAGTACCCCTTGACAGTACCTTGTGTGCTGAATGCATATCAAAGTAATTCTAAAATGTCATCTGTGCTAGAAGTCTTCTCCTTTCCCCCCCAAAATCAGCATGCCAGGCCCATCTTTCCCAGCTGAATAGCCATCCAAGCCTTTTGTCCACTTCACTCTTCTTAGTTGACCCACCTCTATCCCTTAAAATGCAAGTAGGCAAGATCAACAATGATTTGCTGAGCACTGCTCACTGTGTGTCATAGATGGGAGGGTATTATGGTAATTGCCAGGGGTGGAAATCCAAGCAGGGCAGCTCCTAACACACATGATATACAACCTTGGAACTGTGGGAAATGTAGTATCAGGCTGCACATGACAGGATCCATTATACAGGAAGTGACAGGATTTTTCGACGGGTGCTGGCAGGTGTACAAGAGTTGCAGAGTGCTAATTTTTCAACAAAATGGATGGTGAGGAAGGTATCTGAAAAATATGTTTCTCTTATTGCTTTATTTTGGGTGTAAATCAGCCAGATAACCCCTTTAAGGCAGCAGGATGCCTTTTCCAGAAAGCAATGAGCCTGTACTGACTGACAATTTACTGTGACTGACAAAGGCTTCCCTTTGCCTCAAAATCTAATGAGCAGTACTACAAACTCCCTCTTCACATTATTGGTTTCTCCCTGAGCAGTCAGGAGGGGAGGTGGGAGCAGAAACAGGAGCTCTGAGTGAAATGAAGTCATAACATTATATTCGAAAATTGCTTTAATATCCTTTTTGACAGCATACACAGGTTATTTCTTTTGCTGGACAACCCCTTTAAGACTGAATGGGTACAGAGGACTTTAAAGGGGTTCTCCCTTGTTTATACTGTTTTTTGTTATTATGTTTGTGTGTTATGTGTGTATAAGTATGTGTTTTTTTATGTGTGTTGTGAGTATGTATATATGTATTTTCTTACCTTTTGTGAAGATCCGGAAGTTGGCCCTTTTTTCTTCCAGTGGCTTGCTGTGCACCTCGGCCTCCGCCATGTTGTGTTCGGTAAGTGGGATGTCAGGGGGTGTGTTCTTGCTTCTGTCCTTCCTATCTTCTGACGTCCGAGGCGAATCTTTTCAACCTGTTTCTTCCGTGGCTCAGCGACGAATCTGCGGCCTCTTCCGGCGCATGCGCAGGTAGTTTTTTTTTTTTTTTTTACCAATAAAGTTTTTTTTGTCTAATTGACAAACTGTCTGCGCTTGCGCGAAGCTACGCTATTAGCGTAGACCTAACGTACGCTACGCTGTTAGCGTAGCACTTGCGTACTCGTGCATGCGCAGACAGTTTGTCAATTAGACAAAAAAAACTTTATTGGTAAAAAAAACAAACAAACTACCTGCACATGCGCAAGTACTCAAGTGCTACGCTAACAGCGTACCGTACGTTAGGTCTACGCTAATAACGTAGCTTCACGCAAGCACAGACAGTTTGTCAGTTAGACAAAAAAACTTTATTGGTAAAAAAAAATTTAAAACTACCTGCGCATGCGCCGGAAGAGGCCGCAGATTCGTCGCTGAGCCACGGAAGAAACAGGAAGAAAAGATTTGCCTCGGACGTCAGAAGATAGGAAGGACAGAAGCAAGAACACACCCCCTGACATCCCACTTACAGAACACAACATGGCGGAGGCCGAGGTGCACAGCAAGCCACTGGAAGAAAAAGGGGCCAGCTTCCGGATCTTGTGATGGCATTACAACGGACAACTGGTTGCGCAAAAAACAAGCCCTCATACTAGTCTGTGGATGAAAATATAAAAGAGTTATGATTTTTTGAAGGCAATGAGCAAAAAATGGAAACGTTAAAATAAAATTGTCTGAGTCCTTAAGGCCCAAATGGGCTCAGTCCTTAAGGGGTTAAGGATTTACTTAGTGCAAAGTTCTTAATGAATGTTTTTTTCTTTCTTTCTCAGGTCCCCTTACTATATGCAAGGTATTTCAAAAACTTCACTCCAAGACTCAAGGTTCACCATGGATTTTCACTGGTATTCTTGCCAATATTTTTGCTGCACAAGTTGTTCCAGTAGGAATGCACAACACTCTAAAACTCTGCATTCTGCTCAGCCTTGTGCAGACATGTAATGAGGACAAAGAAATTGGAAATCCCCTTGATCTAATGGTTGTGACAAATGACACACTGATTGTAGAGAGGTAAGAAAACTAGAAATACATGTAAAAGAACATCTTATGTTAAGGAGCCTTTTACTAATTTCATGTAATAAATCATGATGACATATAAGTTAAAATACGACATACTGCTAAGAACTATTTTATCATCATTGTGGCACATCATGGCCACCTGCTGTCCAGGGAACTGCAGCACAGCTACATGCAAGTACCGACATGCAGAATGTCCCTGCAGAGACAGGAGCTAAACCAATGCTGGGTCTGCTTCAATTTCAGGATCGTAAAGTGTAAAATGGTCTTAAAATTATACATACATCCAAACTCTTTGCCTAATGTTTTCAATTTTCTTGAGTCTTGGCTGCTGTTTAAATGTAAAGAGAAAATCCCTGCACTCACTATGGGGGGCATTTACTAAGGGGTTTAGTCATTTTTTTCTGACTATTTTTGGCGCAAAATTGTCGCAATTGCGCCTACCCTATAAATTGTGCGACTTTCCCTAGCAAGAGCTAGAAAGTCAAATTTTTTTTTCCCGCTTAATTTACGCAAGTTTTCAGTTTTGACTTGCAGTGGTCAGGAATTTATTAACTGAGACAGTCGCAGTTGCGCAATAAACTGTCGCAACGGCCGTAAAAATTGACTAAATTTACTCCAGCTCCAACATGGAGCAGGAAAAGCTGCTGCCGCCCGGGCTCCGACATACTTTCTCCCCGCTACCCTCACTGCGCTACCAGGACACTACAGTCACTACAGTGATTTACATCCCACCCCTCTCACCTGCCAGCGCCACACAACTCCCATCTGTCTGCTGTTGCAAGACTACAAGTCCCAGCATGGCCTTACAGTGAGGACACGCTGGGAGTTGTAGTCTTGGAGCAGCGGGAGCTGAGCGGCGCGGGCGGGAGACAAGGGGGGGGGGGGGGGTAGCGGGGAGGCCGTATGAGGAGCCCGGACGGGAGACAAGGGGGGTAGCGGGGAGGCCGTATGAGGAGCCCGGGCGGCTGCACTGTAATGTCAGCCCGGGCTCCTGCCCTGAGAGCCATAGGCTTTGGCTGTCAGGGCATGCTGGGTGTTGTAGTTTTGCAACAGCTGGAGGGCCACAGTTTGCAGACCACTGGTGTGTGGTCTGTAAACTGTAGTCCTCCAGCTGTTGCAAAACTAAACAGCTGAAGGGGACCGGCGAAGAAGTTCACTTACCCTTCCGAGGCTCCAGCGACGATCGCTGACGGAGATCGTCGCGCGGCACTGTCGCGCGGCAGTGTCGCGCGGCAGTGTCGTGCAGCGCTGGATCCTACGGAAGCCGGTAAGTTGCGCAAGCTTCCCAACCAGGGTGCCTCCAAATGTTGCAAGACTACAACTCCCAGCATGCCTGGACACCCTTTGGCTGTCCGGGCATGCTGGGAGTTGTAGTTTTGCAACAGCTGGAGGCACCCTTGCTGGGAAACACTGGCCTAAAACAGTGTTTCCCAACCAGGGTGCCTCCAGATGTTGCAAGACTACAACTCCCAGCATGCCTGGACAGCCATTGGCTGTCCGGGCATGCTGGGAGTTGTAGTTTTGCAACAGCTGGAGGCACCCTTGTTGGGAAACACTGGCCTAAAACAGTGTTTCCCAACCAGGGTGCCTCCAGATGTTGCAAGACAACTCCCAGCATGCCTGGACAGCCATTGGCTGTCCGGGCATGCTGGGAGTTGTAGTTTTGCAACAGCTGGAGGCACCCTTGTTGGGAAACACTGGCCTAAAACAGTGTTTCCCAACCAGGGTGCCTCCAGATGTTGCAAGACTACAACTCCCAGCATGCCTGGACAGCCATTGGCTGTCCAGGCATGCTGGGAGTTGTAGTTTTGCAACAGCTGGAGGGCCACAGTTTGCAGACCCCTGGTTTGTGGTCTGTAAACTGTAGTCCTCCAGCTGTTGCAAAACTAAACAGCTGAAGGGGACCGGCGAAGAGGTTCACTTACCCTTCCGAGGCTCCAGCGACGATCGCTGACGGAGATCGTCGCGCGGCACTGTCGCGCGGCAGTGTCGCGCGGCAGTGTCGTGCAGCGCTGGATCCTACGGAAGCCGGTAAGTTGCGCAGGCTTCCCAACCAGGGTGCCTCCAGTTGTTGCAAGACTACAACTCCCAGCATGCCTGGACAGCCTTTGACTGTCCAGGCATGCTGGGGCTTGTAGTTTTGCAACATCTGGAGGCACCCTGGTTGGGAAACACTGTTTTAGGCCAGTGTTTCCCAGCCAGGTTGCCTCCAGATGTTGCAAAACTACAACTCCCAGCATGCCTAGACAGCCTTTGACTGTCCAGGCATGCTGGGGCTTGTAGTTTTGCAACATCTGGAGGCACCCTGGTTGGGAAACACTGGCCTAAAACAGTGTTTCCCAACCAGGGTGCCTCCAGATGTTGCAAAACTACAAGTCCCAGGTTGGGAAACACTGTGCCCGGCCTCCGCCCCACCTTACTGTAAGGGCATGCTGGGAGTTGTAGTCCTGCAGCTGGGGGCAGGGGACAAGCTTGTCACATTTATTATCACCTGCTCACACATCTCCTGCACCACACAACTACAACTCCCAGCATGTCCTTACTGTAAGGGCATGCTGGCAGTTGTAGTCGTGCGGGGCGGGAGATGTGTGAGCAGGTGATAATAAATGTACTAACCCATTTTTTTTGTTTTCTTCTCATTTCAGATCCGTTTATCCTGTGGACTCCTTCGGATTCGGTGGACTACTTCGATGACCAGCGTTTTTCTTTGTTTGATTTTAATAAAATGGTTAACGAGGGCTTGTGGGGGAGTGTTTTTTGTAATAAAAATTTTTTAAAACCTGTTGTGTTTTTTTCTTACTTTACTAGACAGGCTTAGTAGTGGAAGCTGTCTTATAGACAGAGTCCATTACTAACCTGGGCTTAGCGCTAGCCACAAAAACAGCTAGCGCTAACCCCCTATTATTACCCCGGTACCCAACGCCACAGGGGTGCCGGGAAGAGCCGGTACCAATAGGCCTGGAGCGTCAAAAATGGCGCTCCTGGGCCTAGGCGGTAACAGGCTGGCGTTATTTAGGCTGGGGAGGGCCAGTAACAATGGTCCTCGCCCACCCTGGGAACGTCAGGCTGTTACTGTTTGGTTGGTATTTGGCTGAGAATGAAAATAGGGGGGACCCTATGCGTTTTTTTTTTTTAAAGAAATAATTAAATATATTAAAAAAAAGCATAGGGTCCCCCTATTTTTATTCTCAACCAAATACCAACCAAACAGTAAGAGCCTGACGTTACCAGGGTGGGCGAGGACCATTGTTACTGGCCCTCCCCAACCTAAATAACGCCAGCCTGTTACCGCCTAGGCCCAGGAGCGCCATTTTTGACGCTCCGGGCCTGTTGGTACCGGCTCTTCCCGGCACCCCTGTGGTGTTGGGTACCGGGGTAATAATTGGGGGTTAGCGCTAGCTGTTTTTGTGGCTAACGCTAAGCCCGGTTTAGTAATGGACTCAGTCTATAAGACAGCTTCCACTACTAAGCCTGTCTAGTAAAGTAAAATAAAAATAAAACACAACAGGTTTTAAAAAAAATTTATTACAAAAAACACTCCACCACAAGCCCTCGTTAACCATTTTATTAACATCAAGCAAAGAAAAACGCTGGTCATCGAAGTAGTCCACCGAATCCGAAGGAGTCCACAGGATACACAGATCTGTAGAAGAAGTAACCAAAAAAAAAAAAAGTGTAAGTACATTTAGGGAGAAAAAAACTGTGTTAAAAAAATGTAATAAACACACACACACACACACACACACTAAACGCCGTTTACCACTTCTGAGCCATGACTACAATTTACAGTGATCCCTCAACTTACAATGGCCTCAACATACAATAGTTTCAACATACAATGGTCTTTTCTGGACCATCGTAAGTTGAAACCAGACTCAACATACAATGCTACAGACAGTCCAGATCTGTAAAACGTGTCAATGGCTGGAAGAACCAACCAATCAAAATGGGCATTCACTGGTAAAACCCCTGTATTACTGAAGTGTATGCACTGACTGGTATTACATGTTCTGTACACTTTACCTGTATCAGGGTTAGCTGCTCTTTTGGACACCAGGTGAGGGCAACTCCATTACTTGTTTTGGACATTGCCTGTACTGTACAGGACCCCTGAAGAAGCTCCTGTCCTCTACATAGACCAGTGTTTGCCAAGCAGGGTGGCCCCATTTTTTGCAAAACTACAACTCCCAGCATGCCCGGACAGCCTTTGGCTGTCCAGGCATGCTGGGAGTTATAGTTTTGCAACAGCTGGAGGCTCCCTGCTTGGGAAACACTGACATAGACAGTGAGTTACAGCTCCCAGCAGATCTTTCTTACTTTTATATGTAAGGATTTGCTTTATCTATATCAGTTATCTACTTATTTTTCTTTGTCACTTTTTCCTATTTTTGGATGACATTTTGGTGCCTTTAGAACCAATTACCCTGTTTCCATAGAGTTATGGTCTCAACATACAATGGTTTCAACTTACAATGGTTTTCCTGGAACCAATTAATATTGTAACTTGAGGGACCACTGTAGTTATTGAATTATTTAGATGTGGTGAAAAAGCTAAAAAAAACTCAAAAACAAAAGATCCAGAAGGAAACCAGCAGCCAAACCTATTCAGACAGCAGGAAAAAGGAACAGACTATTTTTTCTACTACATGAAGTAAATTTCCCACTTTTGCCTATGTGCGCCAAATTTATTAATGCCGTGCAGCAATTTAGTAAATTTGTCGCACATAGTCAAAAATGAAGTAGAAAAAAACAGGGTAAAAACCAGACTACATAGTAAAAGATTAGTAAATGCCCCCCAATATGATGCAAATGTAATCCCCATTTAGTTCATGCACAACACGGCATTAGGGCATGTTAACATGTGTAGAACCCATCTCAAAATCTATATGGTTTCAAAAATCCTATTCACAATCCATGTGGTTTTTCATTTAACCCATTGTCTATAGATTTCAATGGGAAAAAACACATAACCTGCAAATAAAAAACATGTTGGAAATCTACATTAAAAACAGCACTAAAATTTGCATGGCAGATTCAGCACTGATTTTCATGTGGATTTGTTAGCGCACAGTTTTTGGCTATGTAAAATGCCTTTACAGTCCAGCAGGTTGTGTTTTGGTTAACAGTCTTTCTTACCTCCCTGCTTCTTAGCTCTGCCTCTTTAGGGAACAGTTATGATCAGTGACTTGGAGATAGTCTATAGAAGTAAGAAATCTGGCTCCTTTTTATTTCTATTAGTTAGAAGCAGAGATGAGCAAAGTTTTGGAAAATTTGATTCGGCCAATTCGCCAAATTTTCCCAAAAATTCTGTTTCGTTCTGAATTTATTGATGGTGAATTGCTGTTAAAAACAACTATTTCTGGCCTACAGAGAGCCTCAATAGGGGTGTAGCACACTTTGCCTTGCTGTCACACGCATAGGTGTCACGATTCGGCTAGCTGGATGTGGATCCTCTGTGTCAGCGAGGGATTGGCGTGGACCGTGTCGGTGGACCGGTTCTAAGATGCTACTGGTATTCATCAGAGCGCGCCGCAAAGCGGGATGGTCTTGCTGCGGCGGTAGCAACCAGGTCGTATCCACGGGCAACGGCTCAACCTCGCTGACTGCTGAGAAGGCGTGGGACAGAAGGACTAGACAGAGGCAAGGTCAGACGTAGCAGAAGGTCGGGGCAGGCGGCAAGGTTCGTAGTCAATGTGGATAGCAGAAGATCTGGAAACACAGGCTTTGGACAACACTAAACGCTTTCACAGACACAAGGCAACAAGATCCGGCAAGGAAGTGCAGGGGAAGTGAGGTAATATAGCCAGGGAGCAGGTGGAAGCTAATTAGGCTAATTGGGCCAGGCACCAATCATTGGTGCACTGGCCTTTTAAATCTTAGAGAGCTGGCGCGCGCGCGCCCTAAGGAGCGGAGCCGCGCGCGCCAGGACATGACAGCCGGGGGCCGGGACAGGTAAGTGACTTGGGATGCGATTTGCGAGCGGGCGTGTCCCGCTATGCGAATCGCATCCCCGCCGGCAATGTCAGTGCAGCGCTCCCGGTCAGCGGGTCTGACCGGGGCGCTGCAGAGAGAGGAACGCCGCGAGCGCTCCGGGGACGAGCAGGGACCCGGAGCGCTCGGCGTAACAATAGGGTATGTACTGGGTTAATGAAATAATACTGTATGACATGCAGATTCTTTTGGAAATGTCCTTCTTGCTATGAGAATGTATCGCCTCCCTCGCCTCATCGGAGCTACAGCCCTGATTACAGAACATGCAAGGGTAAAAAATACAAACTTCAAAAAACACTAAAATCTGTGATAAAAGTGCTATAAAAAATGAAGTAGTATTATATGTGACAAGGTCATCAAGGGTGGATTTAAAAGGGGGACAGTTTAAGTTGTAGAAATTTCTGCAACAGTCCGTTCCATAAACCTGAGTGACGTGAGATTAATGTTTTGCCACCAGTTGGTTTCAAAAAATGTTATCCAGATTTGTAATTTTCTTCTACTTAAAAATCTTAAAACTTCCACTACTTGGAGCTGGAATAACCATGGCTGCTGGCACCAGACTTGCCCTCCAATGGGTCCTCAAAAAAGGATTTAAAAATGTTTTAATAAATTAAAATTAAATAAAAAAATCTCTTTAATCTCTTCAATTGTGACACCATGTGGTCTCCCGACCATGCTGCCACATCCAGACGCTCTACGGGAGTGATTCTAACAGCGACGCCTGTAATCTGCATGTGACTTGTACATTTTTAAATAATATTTAATATAATTTAAACAATAAGTTGCTATTCAACCCACTGACTGTCGACTGGGGGTGTCAAATGTCACTTGGGATAAAGTGAATGACCGAGTTAACCAATTAATGATGTCAGATGGGTTGCTGGTAGAGATATGAACGTTAGCTGATACCAGGAGCTCAGGCCACTTGCCCCTAGTCTGCTGAGATCTCTGCCTGATGAATTTAGGCCTCTGCCACTCCTCTGTGCATGTCCTGGCACTTCTCTGCCTGACATACTTAGTGCGTATATGAGGGGAGTACAATACGCTACACTACGTTTAAAACAGTATTTGTGTACAACACCAGCCGGTGTGTACTTTTGCCTGGCATTTCACAGTATAGGCCCTTGAGACTTTAACAGGAACAAAATAGTACACCACTTAGATGTACGTATGTGGTATGCACTTATGAGGGAAGAAAAATGTGCTACAGTATGCTTAAAAAAGTATTTGTGCACAACACCAGCAGTATACACCAGTGCTGCAGCACACAGTATCTGTGTACTACACCCAAAATTGCAGGCAGGATTTGTGCTTGAGGTTGGTAGCTGCTGTTCTGTGCAACACACTGCTCTCTTTCCCTCTCTGTAATAGAACGATGTAGACAGTGACTGGGAGGTGAATCGCTGCAGTAAGAGTGCTTTTCTGTGAAACACACACTGCTCTCTGTCCCACTCTCTCTGTACAACAGAACAGTGACTTGACTAGGAGGTGAATCGCTGCTGGAAAAAAGCTTTTCTGTGCAACACACAGCGCTGTCTGTCCTTATCTATTTCTCTGCAGTGAAAGGCTGAAGTGACTGACCACAAGATGGCTGCCGATTATATAGGGCTGTGACATCACAGGGGTGACTGGCTGCTGATAGGCTGCATGTGATTCAGGGTCATCCCTCCTACCCTTGTTCCCGCCTTCCCAGGATTCCTTGCCCCATGTCTTCACATGCGGATCCGCCATTTTAGATGCCCTGGAGCATGGACAACACTAAATGGAGTTTAATTAACTTAGCTCTGTTATTTTGATATTCTAATGTAAACATTACACTTCGGGATTAATCCCATTTTTATAATGCAGGATAGAAGGATATTAAGTCAGTTCACATCCTATGCTTTTAATACACCAAAAACAATGTGTTACAGTTCCTTTAGGTTTCACGTCTCAAAGCCAAGATCTCATTTGCTTTTTAGACTGATGAGATACAGTATTTGTCTTGTTCCACGTGGAGTCTGTCATACACATTTCAATGACGTACTTGCTACAGTAACTAAAGATGAACTTGGTACAGGAACAGCCATAATCCATGCTGGAAGTGCTTTAATGGCCAAAGGTGGAGTGTGCTTTATTGGAGATATCAATAGTCACAAAAAAGAGAAACTTGATCTTTTATTATCAGGTACTGTATAACATCTATGAAATACAGTAATAATACTAAAGTGTCACTATTCTCACATTTGTCTTTACATAGGTAAATGGCCCAATTCAGAACAAGTCATCTAATGCTGTTGTTTTACAATATTTTGTTGTTTTTTAGGCTGGGTTTACATTACAATTCTTCCTTCCTTGTCACGTATATGTCGGCAAACTGCCAAAATGGTATACCTGATTTTAATGGCTTGTAGCTTAGTCAACTAGTGACTATGGGGGAGATTTCAAAACTTGTGCAGAGGAAAAGTTGACCAGTTGCCCATAGCAACTTAAAGGCCTATTCAAAATGAAAGAAACAATCTGATTGGTTGCCATGAGTAATTAATCAACTTTTCCGCTGTACAGGTTTTGATAAATCTCCCCCTATGTTCATACATATTATTGAAAACAGTGAAGAATCCTTATACAATGAGAAAACTGATGCTTGGTTGGCGCTCACTTGGTGGGAGGACGCATTTAATAGTAACTGAAGGTCGGAGAAGGAAAATAGTAAAGCAAAACAGCTTTTTGTTGCCTCTAAATAAGGACAATGGCCCAGATTTATCAAACTGTGTGAGAGAAAAAGTGGAGGGATTTTCCCCCAGCAACGAATCACAGCTCAGCTTTCACTTTACCACAGCTCTTTAGCTGAGCTGTGATTGGTTGTTGTGGGAAAATCCCTCCACTTTTTCTCTCACACAGTTTGATAAATCTGGGCCAATGTGTTTCAAGTGGATGGCTCCCCTCTTCATCAGGTCCCTGTGTTGATATTATTTCTTGCATTTGTATGTGTATTTACTCAAAAGTGTGGTGTGTGCTTTGTGCTTTTTGAGCCCATCATAAAACCACGTTTACATGTGGTAAACAAACATAGTGACTAGTTGACCACACAAACTGCAGTGTATAAACATGGCCTATTGCAAATGCAGCAGATTTCTGGTACAATTGACACCAAAAACTGGTGTGCATGCCTTGCACTACATTTATTAAGGGCATAGACAAGTGGCCATGGTTTATTGGGAAATCTTTTAAACTTAAAGGGGTACTCCCCTGGAAAACATTTTTTTTTTTTTAAATCAACTGGTGCCAGAAAGTTAAACAGATTTGTAAATGAATTCTATTTAAAAATCTTAATCCTTCTAGTACTTATCAGCTTCTATTTGCTCCTCCGGAAGTTCTTTTCTTTTTGAATTTCCTTTCTGTCTGACCACAGTGCTCTCTGCTGACATCTCTGTTCATTTTAGGAACGGTCCAGAGTAAGAGCAATTCCCCATAGCAAACCTCTCCTGCTCCAGACAGTTCCTAAAATGGACAGAGGTGTCAGCAGAGAGCACTGTGGTCAGACAGAAAGGAAATTCAAAAAGAAAAGAACCTCCTGTGGAGCAAATAGAAGCTGATAAGTTCTAGAAGGATTAAGATTTTTAAATAGAATAATTTACAAATCTGTTTAACTTTCTGGCACCAGTTGATTTTAAAAAGTTTTTCAGGGGAGTACCCCTTTAATGGAGTGAAATCTTGAACCACAAATGCTGCAAAACTTTAGCAAAAAGGCTAGGACACCATTGAAAAGCCTTTTCTTTATTTTTACTTTGTATTAATTTATGACACATTTGTTTTTTCCATATGAGTTTTTTTTTACTTTTTGCTTACTTTTCCTTGTAAAGTCTCTACAATGTGCTGTATAATATCTATTTTCTTTGTATACTCTGCTCTCCCCTGTCTTTCCAGCCTGTGTGAGCTTTTTCCCTGGACTCTTCCCCCCTTGATACTACCTGGGCTAGGCTGTAACCTCGCCTGTTGTTATCTGTAAGGACCCAGGCACACTATGGATATTCCATATGTAATCTGCTGCTCTGTGCACACTATGCAAGTTCTGTAGTGAAATTTCCGACGCAGATACAGATGCCGGTGAAAAAATGAACATGTTAATTTTTTTCGGAGGAATCCGACTGGAAAAGTCTATTAGTCAACTGGACTTTTATTTCTGCACTAAATAAGCACTGATTCCTCAAGGAAATTTAGCAAATACATTTCTTGCTAAATATCCATAGTGTGCATGAGCCCTAACACTGAGAAAGCAGAAACTCAGTTAAGGTACATTCACCCCACGATTCTTATAGTGGGGATCAAAAGTTTGGGCACCCCAGATAAAAATTTGTATTAATGTGCATAAAGAAGCCAAGGAAAGATGGAAAAATCTCTTAAAGGCATCAAATTACAGATTAGACATTCTTATAATATGTCAACAAAAGTTAGATTTTATTTCCATCATTTACACTTTCAAAATAACAGAAAACAAAAAAATGGCGTTTGCAAAAGTTTGGGCACCCTGCAGAGTTAATATCTTGTACTGCCCCCTTTGGCAAATATCACAGCTTGTAAACGCTTTTTGTAGCCAGCCAAGAGTCTTTCAATTCTTATTTGAGGTATCTTTGCCCATTCTTCCTTACAAAAGTCTTCCAGTTCTTTGAGATTTCTGGGCTGTCTGTCAGGCACTGCTCTTTTAAGGTTTAGCCATAGATTTTCAATTATGTTGAGGTCAGGAGATTGTGAAGGCCATGGCAAAACCTTCAGTTTACGCCTCTTGATGTAATCCCCCGTGGATTTCGAGGTGTGTTTTTAGGATCATTATCCATTTGTAGAAGCCATCCTCTCTTTAACTTCAGCTTTTTCACAGATGGCATCAAGTTGCTGAGATGTTCCCTGTGCCACTGGCTGCAATACAACCCCAAAGCATGATTGATCCACCCCCATGCTTAACAGTTGGACAGAGGTTCTTTTCATTAAATTCTGTTCCCCTTCTTCTCCATTCCGGCTCATTCCGGTCAAAAAGTTAAATTTTAACCTCATCGGTCCACAGAACTTGCTTCCAAAATGCACCAGGCTTGTCTATATGTTCATTTGCAAAGTTCAAATGCTGATTTTTGTGGTGAGGACGTAGAAGAGGTTTTCTTCTGATGACTCTTCCATGAAGACCATATTTGTACAAGTATCTCTTTATATTGGAATTGTGTACCACAACTCCAGTGTCTACCAGATCTTTCTGGAGGAAATGTGCAGTCAATTTCAATTGTTTTTCTTACAATCCTGCGAGCTGTTCTGTCTGATATTTTTCTTGGTCTTCCAGATCTTGCTTTAACTTCCACTGTTCCCGATGACTGCCATTTCTTAATTACATTCCGAACAGAGGATATTGACATCTGAAAACATTTTTGCTATCTTTTTATAGCCTTCTCCAGCTTTGTGAGTGTCAACTAATTTCAGTTTCAACTCAGGTGAGAGAATAACACGTCCGCGGAACGCGTCTAGGATCCCAACTTTATTAACAGCTTAGGCAGAGCACAGGCAACAAATGTTTCGCTTACAAAGCTTCTTCACAGCCTCGAGTGAAGAAGCTTTGTAAGCGAAACATTTGTTGCCTGTGCTCTGCCTAAGCTGTTAATAAAGTTGGGATCCTAGACGTGTGCCGCGGATGTGTTATTCTCTCACCTGAGTTGATTACCTCTACTGCTGCTTGTCTCCTGTGAGCACCGTTCAGACCCTGTTTGAAGCAAGCTTCCGTGTACCTGCTATACCCTGCATTTGTACGGTGAATATGTGGTAGTGCCAGCTATCTTTTCTCTTCGTATCTGTAATTTCAGTTTCAGATTTCTAGACAACTGCTTAGAAGAACCCATGGTGCTGATTGTTGGGGCAAGGTCAGGTGAGTCTGGGCATTTAAAACCTTTGAGATTGACATCACCTGGTCTTCCCAGATGATGATTGAGAACAATCCATTATACTGGCAGGTCTCAGCTTTGCAAAGGGGGCAGTACATGCTATTAATTCTGCAGGGTGCCCAAACTTTTGCAGATGCCATTTTTTTGTTTTCTGTTATTTTGAAAGTGTAAATGATGGAAATAAAATCTAACTTTTGTTGACATATTATAAGAATGTCTAATCTGTAATTTGATGCCTTTTGGAGATTTTTCCATCTTTCCTTGGCTTCTTTATGCACAGTAATACAAATTTGTACCTGGGGTGCCCAAACTTTTGATCCCCACTGTACATACAGGGTCCGGATCCGGCTGGGAGATGTGAAAACTGGGCGCTCCCGTATTGCATCCGGACCCGGCCCTCATTTCATTCATTTGAATGAGCCGACCACGGTTTTAAGTCTGGTCACAAAACCAGATATGGGGCAAAAATAAGCCGACCGGAGTCACTATCTGACTCCAGTCGGCTTATTCAAATGAATAAGATGGGGGCTGGAACCACGTATGGGTGGAATACGGAAGTGCCTGGTTTTCACATCTTCCAGCCAGATCCGGTCCCTGTATGTAAGAATCATGGCGTGAATGCACCCTTGGAAGTCTATCAAACTTTGAGAGACTTTTTTAATTTTTCTCTGAGTAGCAGATAAATGGTAGAATATTTCTAATGAAGACTATTTAGAAAATGACTTCGTTTTCCTTCAGAAAATGAATCAACAAAAATAAATAAATAAAAAATACTGTACAAATGTGTCCATAGTATTAGACAGTGTCCATAGAAGCATTAGACATTATTTGTTCATTAGCTATACTGAGTTTTATATATATGTTTTAAACAGAGATGAGGAATGAATGTCTATCAATGATGAATGCATGCTAAAAATGTAACTTGAATGTGTTAGTCCCTTTCATACTAAGACTAGGTTCACACATATAAAGCTGTGGATGAAAAAATTACATCCGTAGATTCCGAGTGCGCCAACTGAATCAGTCAGCACAACAACCGCGTGGACATTGCCATCCCCATAGATGGCAATGTCTGCAGTGTGGATTCTGCCTATGGAATGAGCAAACTCATACTTTTGGTGAAGAATTTCAGCGGCAGATGTCGCCAGCAATGGGATTCTGCTGCATCAAAATTTCCAAGTAAAATTCCGATGCAAAATTTTGAACAGAAATTCTGCAGGGTGAACCTAGCCTAACTGCATATGTTGCCATATAGAATGATTGCATGCTATACTCAGCCTACAATACAATATCTTCATTTTCTCTTGTATATGTGCCTATTTCTTAATTTGCACTTGATTGTTTTTAAATCTATTTGCTCATTTGATTGAATGTTTCTTAAAGTTTTGGAGAACAGGAATACCACTGTATTCATACCTGGGAAGAAATATGGCGATGGTGTTGACCAGCAGATATACATTCCTGTTCAGTGCAACTTCTGGTCATATGCAGATTTATCAAATTATTCCAAAAAGTGCACTACCAAGGAACCCACCTTTATAGGTCAGATGGTTAGTAACCAACCAATTATTTCAGGTTGAAATCTAAAATAGATTTTTGAAGGTGTGTTTTTTGTTCTTGATTTTTCCCTAAAGTTTGCCTTTTATTTCTGTAACAGGATTTAAGTGCTATACCATCACATCTTATTGATGCATTTGGAGCATTAATAAACTGCAATCAGATATCTCATACATCTCCAGTTGTTTCCCTCGTACAGCATAGTCTAATAAAAGCCATAAGGCCTGGAGCATTTCTCTGTCTGACAGCCCAGCGGTTTACAACCCAGGACTTTGAAGAGGTAAGTATCAGACATAATAGTAATGACAGTAATAGGAGTAGTGATGCAGTGGTTGTCCAAGTTACAATATTAAAAGTGTATTTCAACCCAGACCATTTATAACCTATCTACTAGATTTGAGGATTTTGATCTCTGGAACCTCACCATTTACCAAAATGGGAAACACCAATGCTGTCCCCCTGCCACATGATTCCATCAAGGAGGTGTTGGAATGGATTTATTTCCAGACTGACTATAACTTGAAAGATAAAATGTATGGGAAACTGTTATATGGCTACAAGTATTTAATAAAACAGGCATGTCTAGAGAAATAAAAGGTACTTTTAGCACCTTATGTTGTACGATTATTAATGGAGTATGTAGTGGGTTGTGTTCTACAGCTGACAAACATCAGCAACTTCCAGAATGGAAGATAAATTTGATCAGCCGTTTAACCCTCTAGATGTTGAAGTCAGTATTAACAGCATAGCATCTACTTAGGCATTAAAAGGGAGCCCTTTTCCATTATCTGATCACCCACCCCCAGTGTGATATGATTATGAGGTGGCATTGGGTAGACTGGTAAAATGCAGTGGATCAAGCAATCACAAGTTCAAGTCCCCTAGGGAACAGCTACTCTTCTTTCTGCTAAGGGTCACCCAGGCCAATCCATGGTAAATCAGGGCCTTACCAGCAATCTTATACTACTGTTCAATGACAAATATTGCAATGCAGCACCAATATTATTCCCGACAATGGCAACCAAATTCCATTCCTAGCAGCACCAAACACCATGATGCAGCACAAAATGTACCAAATTACAGTAGCAGTGTCTCCTCCCCCCGATTATCACACCCCTAACAAGCTTTTGCCAGACATACCTTTGTTTGTAGAATATCTTGTTTTATTTCCATGAAGAAAAATAAAACATTTTCATACAATTCCGGAGTGTCAGAGGCATGGCAAAGGTATCCCTGGCATGAGCTTAACCATTTAACAATGACATATGATGTGACCGATGCATTTTAAGGGGTTGAAAGAAACTTTTACAGCTAAGTTTTTTTTCTTCAGCATTGAAATAATGATCCCCATTTACTAAATAGACCATATGCTCTATTGATGAATATTCTTTATTGTTAGTAGGGTAACAAGTATCATATTGGAAATACTTTTGTAGTCCCTTAAAAAAAAGAAAAAAAATATATTTATTTGGTTTTCAAAATGTAACTCTTTTTTGTTTACCTGTTTAGCTTATTGGGTATGCAAAGAATTTACATGTAACATTTAGCACTGAAGCAGAAGCTCTGCTACACAGCTATTATTTGGCAAGTAGAAGAGTTAGAACGGACTCAAATGGTTCAAAAGTATTAACGTCAGCACTGAGACATCTGTAAGTCTTTATATTTTAACAGCCAAATGTATAGTATAAGGCTCAGTCCCCTCTTCTGTGTGGCTTACAGTGGGAGCCCTGAGTTTCTTTACGTCAGCCAATCTGTAATTAATCATTAAAGGCTTGAAGCATTTATCTGTAATGTTTCATATTTTTTTTAATTTCTTTATATTTCAAGAGGAACTCCTTGCAATTTTTTCATTTATTCTATATGCCCAGGCTGCTACCATTAAAACTAATAAACTTTAACTCTGCCGCTCCCTCAGTGCTGCGGACATCGGCCTCCCAACCTCTGATGGTTTGGGAGCCAGACACCTCACACTGCGCTCATCTAATTACTGGCTGTAGCGATGTCCTATCTTGGCCGATCATAGGCTGAGTAGCAGTGTCAGTAATGGAGCCAGCCTTCTTCCTGGTGTCCAGGCCTGTTACATCACACTGTCGCTCAGCCTATGACCGCAGCTGTGCCGCAGAGTGATGTGTCCTGTCCCAAAACCAGGAAGAAGACCGGGTCTGAAGGATGGGAGATCAATATCGGTGGCACCGGGGGAGCAGCTGGAGGTAAAGTAAAGTTTACAATTTTAATGACAGCAGCCCAGGCATATTGTATACAGTAAATTTGGCCAGGTTATTTACTGGTAGTGGCCTTTTTCAATGGGATAATGCCCCCGACCACACTGCAAAAGTTGGTCAGGAATGGTTTGAGTAATAACAACCCAATTAAGATATACAAAATACATTTTCAGCATGTGAGTATATCCTTTCAAGATAAACCTACAGACAATGTTGAATCTTTTATGATGTGTAAAAAAAATATATGTATATACTAAATCAACAGTCCTGTAAATTTCACTGGTGATGTTTTGATGTTCTAAAGTTCTAAACATTTGAACTATATCCTAGGACCTCAGTGGCAGAAGCTCATGCAAAGTTAAGTTTACGAAGAGTAGTGACAGAAGAAGATGCTTTGGTAGCCATTTTATTATTTGAAGCGTCTCTTACATTGAAACATGGTAATATTACTCATCACATTATCCATTTTGTCCCTTTATATAGTCTTTGCTGTATAATACTTATGAATACTTATAGCATATATACAAACTAAGGGAAAATTTAGACACGGTACCATTTTTTCTGCACTGCTGATTTCACCCATGTACACTGAAAAGCTGAAATCTACAGTGGAAATTGTGGCATGCTCCAAACTTTGACTTTTTTTTTTTATAACTACATAAATAAAAACTTAAAGGGGTACTCCACCCCTAGACATCTTATCCCCTATCCAAAGGATAGGGGATAAGATGTCAGATCACCGGGGTCCCGCTGCTGTGGGCCCCCGGGATCTCAGTTTCTGCACCCACCTGTACGGCTTCCACCTCACACTGGCAACGCTGGAGGCTTCGGAGCCCAACCACAATGGTGGACGAGCGTGCTGGGGACCCCCAGGATCTCGCCTGCGGCACCCCGCTATCATTACTGCACAGAGCACGCTCGCTCTGTGCGTAATGACCGTCGATACAGAGGCCAGAGCATTGTGACGTCACGGCCCGCCCCCTTAATGTAAGTCTATGGGAGGGGGCGGAACCATGATGTAACGATGCTCCGGCCCCTGTATTGCCCATCGTTACGCACAGAGCTAGTTTGCTCTGTGCAGTAATGATAGCCGGGTGCCGCAGCCGAGATCCCGGGGGTCCCCAGCAGCGGGACCCCGGCGATCTGACATCTTATCTCCTATTGTTTGGATAGGGGATAAGATGCTAGGGGCGGAGTACCCCTTTAAAAATGAAAGCTTTGGCCCTCTGGACAAATAGAGCGCAATGGTGGAGGATGATGTAACCTAAAAAAGTTAAAGGGGTACTCCGGTGGAAAACTTTTTTTTTTAGATGAACTAGTGCCAGAAAGTTAAACAGATTTGTAAATTACTTTTATTAAAGAATCTTAATCCTTTCAGTACCTTTTAGCAGTTGTTTGCTACAGAGGAAAATCTTTATTTTTTTAGTTTCTTTTTTGTGTTGTCCACAGTGCTCTCTGCTGACAACTGATGCCTGTATCAGGAACTGTCCAGAGCAGGAGAAATTCCCCATAGCAAACCCATCCTGCTCTGGACAATTCCTGACACGGACAGACGTGTCAGCAGAGAGCACCGTGGACAACACAAAAAAGAAATTAAAAAGTATAGCATTTCCTCTGTAGTATGCAGCTGCTAAAAAGTACTAAAAGGATTAAGATTTTTTAATAGAAGTAATTTAAAAATCTGTTTAACTTTCTGGCACAAGTCACTGGTGTACCCCTTTAATGGCTCCATAACCTAGAAACTGTTATTCTGGCCCTGGGCAAGAGATGCAAAGGGAAAATAGTGCCTTAAAGGGGTATTCCCGTGGAAAACTTTTTTTTTTTTTTTTTTTTAAATCAACTGGTGCCAGAAAGTCAAATAGATTTGTAAATTACTTCTGTTAAAAAAAATCTCAATCCTTCCAGCACTTATTAGCTGCTGAATACTACAGAGGAAATTGTTTCCTTTTTGGAACACAGAGCTCTCTGCTGACATCATGACCACAGTGCTCTCTGCTGACATCTCTGTCCATTTTAAGAACTGTCCAGAGTAGGAGAAAATCCCCATAGCAAACATATGCTGCTCTGGACAGTTCCTAAAATGGACAGAGATGTCAGCAGAGAGCACTGTGGTCATGATGTCAGCAGAGAGCTCTGTGTTCCAAAAAGAAAACCATTTCCTCTGTAGTATACAGACCCTAAAAAGTACTGGAAAGAGTAAGATTTTTTAATAGAAGTAATTTACAAATCTGTTTAACTTTTTAGCACCAGTTGACTTTAACAAAATTGATTTTAATCTCTGGAGTGTTCCCCCTGCACCAGGCAAGCAGTCTACAAGTTTATAGGTTTTTTGTAATGTGGTTTCCTCGTTGGCTGCGACAAGCACAAGTTTGCCTTCAAATTTGTACGTTTTTTGTGCTCCCCCTGTGTGTGTCCTCACTGCCCTAGGCAATCGGTTTGCCTTAAAGTTGGTTCGTTTTTGTGACCCCAATCCCCACACCGCCATGTATCCTGCCCATACATATTTTTCTCCCAGGCTTTTCCAACTGTTGGTCTATCCTCAGAATAGGTCAATAATACACTGCTCAAAAAAAATAAAGGGAACACTTAACCCCTTAAGGACTGAGGGTTTTTCCGTTTTTGCATTTTCGTTTTTTCCTCCTTGCTTTTAAAAAATCATAACTCTTTCACTTTTGTACCTAAAAATCCATATGATGGCTTATTTTTTGCGCCACCAATTCTACTTTGTAATGACGTCAGTCATTTTGCCCAAAAATCTACGGCGAAACGAAAAAAAAAAATCATTGTGAGACAAAAAAAAATTTTTAAAACGCTGTTTTGTAACTTTTGGGGGCTTCCGTTTCTACGTAGTAAATTTTTCGGTAAAAATGACACCTTATCTTTATTCTGTAGGTCCATACGATTAAAATGATACCCTACTTATATAGGTTTGATTTTGTCGGACTTCTGGAAAAAATCATAACTACATGCAGGAAAATTAATACGTCAAAATTGTCATCTTCTGACCCCTATAACTTTTTTATTTTTGCGCATATGGGGCGGTATGAGGGCTCATTTTTTGCGCCGTGATATGAAGTTTTTAGCAGTACCATTTTTGCATTGATAGGACTTATTGATCGCTTTTTATAAATTTTTTCTTGATATAAAAAGTGACCAAAAATGCACTATTTTGGACTTAGGAATTTTTTTTGCACGTACGCCATTGACCGTGCGGTTTAATTAATGATATATTTTTATAATTCGGACATTTCCGCACGCGGCGATACCATATATGTTTATTTTTATTTACACTGTGTTTTTTTTTTTTAATGGAAAAAGGGGGGTGATTCAAACTTTTAATAGGGAAGGGGTTAACTGATCTTTATTCACTTTTTTTTTCCACTTTTTTTTTTGCAGTGTTATAGGTCCCATAGGGACCTATAACACTGCACACACTGATCTTTATCATTGATCACTGGTTTCTCATAGGAAACCAATGATCGATGATTCTGCCGCTTGACTGCTCATGTCTGGATCTCAGGCACTGAGCAGTCATTCGGCGATCAGACAGCAAGGAGGCAGGTAGGGACCCTCCTGCTGTCTTGTAAGCTGTTCAGGATCCCGCGATTTCGCCACGGCTATCCCGAACAGCCCACTGAGCTAACCGGCATACTTTCACTTTCACTTTAGACGCGGCGTTCAACTTTTAACGCCGCGTCTAAATGGTTAATAGCGCGAGGCACCGCGATCAATGCCACGCGCTATTAGCCACGGGTCCCGGCCGTTGTTAGAGGCTGGGCTCGACCCGCTATGACGCGGGGCCACGCCTTGACCCCGCCTTGACCCCGCGTTATAGATCGGGAGCGGACACATGACGTTCCAGTACGTCATGTGTCCTTAAGGAGTTAAACAACACAATGTAACTCCAAGTCAATCACACTTCTGTGAAATCACACTGTCCACTCAGGAAGCAACACTGATTGACAATCAATTTCACATGCTGTTGTGCAAATGGAACAGAGAACAGGTGGAGATTTTAGGCAATTAACAAGACACCCCCAATAAAGGAGTGGTTCTGCAGGTGGTGACCACAGACCACTTCTAAGTTCCTATGCTTCCTGGCTGATGTTTTGGTCACTTTTTAATGCTGGCGGTGCTTTAACTCTAGTGGTAGCATGAGACAGAGTCTACAATCCACACAAGTGGCTCAGTGCAGCTCATCCAGAATGGCACATCAATGCGAGCTGTGGCAAGAAGGTTTGCTGCATCTGTCAGCGTAGTGTCCACAGCAGGGAGGCTCTACCAGGAGACAGGCCAGTACATCAGGAGACGTGGGGGAGGCCGTAGGAGGGCAACAACCCAGCAGCAGGACCGCTACCTCTGCCTTTGTGCAAGGAGGAGCACTGCCAGAGCCCTGCAAAATTACCTCCAGCCGGCCACAAATGTGCATTTGTCCACTCAAACGGTCAGAAACAGACTCCATGAGGGCCCGACGTCCACAGGTGGGGGTTGTGCTTACAGCCCAACAACGTGCAGGGTGATTGGCATTTGCCAGAGAACAGCAAGATAGGCAAATTCCCCACTGGCGCCCTGTGCTCTTCACAGATGAAAGCAGGTTCACACTGAGCACATGTGACAGACGTGACAGAGTATGAAGACGCCGTGGAGAACATTCTGCTGCCTGCAACATCCTCCAGCATGACCAGTTTGGCGGTGGGTCATTAATGGTGTGGGGTGGCATTTCTTTGGGGGGGGTCGAACAGCCCTCCATGTACTTGCCAGAGGTAGCCTGACTGCCATTAGGTACCAAGATGAGATCCTCAGACCCCTTGTGAGACCACATGCTGGTGCGGTTGGCCCTGGGTTCCTCCTAATGCAAGACAATGCCAGACCTCATGTGGCTTGAGTGTGTCAGCAGTTACTGCAAGAGGAAGGCATTGATGCTATGGACTGGCCCACCCGTTCCCCAGACCTGAATCCGATTGAGCACATCTGGGACATCATGTCTCGCTTCATCCACCACAGACTGTCCAGGAGTTGGCCGATGCTTTAGTCCAGGTCTGGGATGACATCCCTCAGGAGACCATCTGTCACCTCATCAGGAGCATGCCCAGGTATTGTAGTGAGGTCATACGGGCACGTGGAGGCCACACACACTACTGAGCCTCATTTTGACTTGTTTTGAGGACATTACATCAAAGTTGGATCAGCCTGTAGTGCGGTTTTCCACTTTGATTTTGAGTGTGACTCCATATTCAGACCTCCATGGGTTGATAAATTTGATTTCCATTGATAATTTTTGTGTAATTTTGTTGTCAGCACATTCATCTATGTAAAGACGAAAGTATTTAATACGATTAGTTCATTCCTTCAGATCTAGGATGTGTTATCTTAGTGTTCCCTTTATTTTTTTTGAGCAGTGTATAAGATTGGTGGCAGCACCACTAACCCCTCACACACACACACCTTTTAGGGGCCACAGCTCAAGGGTGTGTGCTGAAGCCTCTTCCTAATTTACACAGTACAAGAGGTTCTACTTGTTGAGATAAATGGAAATGTTAATAGATAAAGCCAGGGGTGCCAGTCACATGCAGGAGGAACAATTCTCACCACTAGTAGGCACTATAATTAGGAGGGAGAGGTGGAGAACATTGGAGGAAAAGAAAGAATGTTGAATGGAGAGAGGGGTTCAGAAGCAGCGGGTTAATGCACTGGTCAGAGCTTCCCTCACTTTAATTTTCTTGTGCAGGAAGGAGCCACTAGTATGATGTAGTCGTGCGTCATTGAGCTTGATGTCTGAGGTGCTTTAGACTTCCTTCTCTTTTTCAAAGATGTTTCCTTCCCTATAAAGATCACATTCAGAGAAGTCCACTTGCTGGATGTTTTCAGCCATTTGAAACAACTTTGCACTGGTAACTAACAGGGTAACCATGGTCTTCCAATTTTCTCTCCTCCCAGTCCATAGATTTCTCTACAACCCAGCCATACACTGTCCCCTAAACATACTGTCACTTGTTGTGCCCCCTAATACAATGAATGATGCCCCTGCATTTCCAATTTACCATGCATCTAATGAACTGTGCCCCCCCCCCCCCCCCCCAATGAACTTTGGTATTGCTCCCATTGTTTCCAAACATGTGACTCTCGCACACTTGCAAACTACAACTCCTATAATGCACTTTGGGGCTGTCAGGACAATTGGCAGCTGCAGTCCGATTTAGAACCATGGTCCACCAGTTAAGTACTGCTGCTCTATGAAGGTAGTGAATGCAGAGGATAACGTACAACTGATTTGTTCTACCAAAAACTTTAAAAGATGTCCGAAAAAGTGTAGCTATAGGCAATGCAGCGATAACAGCCATAAGACCCCTCTGTCACAATGGAACACACTAGTATAAGTGGTACATGGGGCCTATGATAAATTTTACATTGGGACAAAGAAGCTACAGTGACATCTCTGAAGGCCTGTTACTTTATTTTCCTCCACCCAGGGAGTTCTGTGTTTGGGGTATGCCAGAATCCTCTCTTCCCAAGTGAGATTATAGATGAAGATAGTTTACAGCAAAGAGATGAATACCTGAGAAAATACCAACAAGAATTGAGGCAGTTCATATTTACCTATGGTCCTGCATCTGTCATTTTAACTGAGCAATAAATAATAAAAACACTAGACTTGCTTTTGTTTTATGAATTATTCTCTCTAGGTAGCTATGATTTTGGTTTCTTTATGGGTTGTAATTCCCTACAATTTATTTTCCACAGTATTTACTAAGATTTCCCTACATTTTGCACTTTCCCCACACTTTGCTTTTTTTTTTTTTGCTTTTTTTTAAACATGCTCTAATCTGTAGGGTTTTCCTCAGCTCAAATCCACCACATTTTATGTGGAAACCTTAGTAAGGGTGCGTTCCCACAGGGCGTATACGCAGCGTATTTGACGCTGCGCAAATTTTAGGGCAGCAGCGGGAAATACGCTGCGTATTCCTTGCTCACTATACACACAGGGCTTTCCGGCGGCAGCCCTATGTGTGTTGGGCGTTTTGGAGGCGGGGCTATGTGCCGAAGTGTCTGACACGCGGCCCCGCCTCCAAAACTCACTACACACATAGGGCTGCCGCCGGAAAGCCCTGTGTGTATAGTGAGCAAGGGATACGCAGTGTATTTTCCACTGCTGCTGTAAAATTTGCGCAGCGTTCAATACGCTGCGTATACACCCTGTGGGAACGCACCCTAAATATGTTGTTTTTTTGTGAAAATGTCGGGAACACGCCCCTTTTTTGGTTTTTCATAGCAAAATGGAGAGTTAGTCTGTGTTTTTTCAATTCTGGCACAGACAGAATTTCGGGCGCAAGGAGAAAATCTGGCGCACAAACCGACAAAACATGTCCGGTTTGCAATAGTAAATGAGGGCCATTATCTTTATTCTGAAGGTCCATATGGTTACAATTAGAGATGAGCGAACTTACAGTAAATTCGATTCGTCACGAACTTCTCGGCTCGGCAGTTGATGACTTATTCTGCGCAAATTAGTTCAGCCTTCAGGTGCTCCGGTGGGCTGGAAAATGTGGATACATTCCTAGGAAGGAGTCTCCTAGGACTGTATCCACCTTTTCCAGCCCACTGGAGCACCTGAAAGCTGAACTAATTTATGCAGGAAAAGTCATCAACTGCTGAGCCGAGAAGTTCGTGACGAATCAAATTCACTGTAAGTTCGCTTATCTCTAGTTACAATGATACTTGCTTTACTTTTAAAAAATAACAGTACAAAAATGTGCATGTTTAACCCCTTAAGGACCAAGCGTTTCATTTTTTTTTGCACTTTTTCCTCCTTTCATTTTAAAATTCATAACCATTTCAATTTTGCACCTAAAAATCCATATGATGACTTTTTTTTTGCGCCACCAATTCTACTTTGTAATGACATCAAAAATCTACAGCGAAACGGGAAAAAAAATCATTGTGTAACAAAACGGAAGAAAAAAAAAAACTACATTTTGTAAATTTTGGGGGCTTTCGTTTCTACGCAGTACATTTTTCGGTAAAAATGACACCCTATCTTTATTCTGTAGGTCCATGCGATTAAAATGATACCTTACTGGAAAAAATCATAACTACATGCACAAAAATTAATACGTTAAGGGTATATTCCCACACGGCGTATTTGCTGCTGCGTATTTTATTTTCTCTGTTGAAGTCAATGGGTAGGAAAATACGCAGCACCAAATACGCAGCAAATACGCAGCAAAATACGCCGTGTGGGAACGTACCCTTAAAATTGTCATATTCTGACCCCCTATAACTTTATTTTTCCACAAACGGGACGCTATGAGGGCTCATTTTTTGCACCGTGATCTGAAGTTTTCATCGGTACCATTTTTGTTTTGATTGATCGCTTTTTTTTATTGTATAAAAAGTTACCAAAAATACGCTATTATTGTGGACATTGAATCTTTTTCGAGTACGCCATTGACCGCACGATTTAACTAACGAGATATTTTTATGGTTCGGACATATACACATGCAACGATATCACGTTTGTTCGTTGTCAATTACACACTTTTTTTTTAAATGGTTAAAGGGGGTGATTCTGATTTTTATTAAGGAAGGAGTTAAATCATTTATTAATTTTTATGCCGTGTTATATATTGCCCCCTCTAAGGGATATAATTAGAGATGAGCGAATTTACAGTAAATTCGATTCATCAGGAACTTTTCGGCTCGGCAGTTGATGGCTTATCCTGCATAAATTAGTTCAGCTTTCGGGTGCTCCCGTGGGATGGAAAAGGTGGATACAGACCTAGGAGACTCTTTACTAGGACTGTATCCACCTTTTCCAGCCCACGGGAGCACCTGAAAGCTGAACTAATTTATACAGGAAAAGTCATCAACTGCCGAGCCGAGAAGTTCGTGACGAATCGAATTCACTGTAAGTTCGCTCATCTCTAGCTATAATACAGCATACACTCATTGCAGGCACTGTTCAATGCATTGCCATAGGAATGCATTGATCAGTGTTTTCTGCGCTTGATTGCTCAAGCCTGGATTTTAGGCTTGGAGCAAATCAAACGCCGATTGGACGGCCAGGAAGAAGGTAAGACACTTCCCGCTGTCTTCTCAGCTGTTCAGGATGCCACAATTTCACCGCGGTGGTCCAGAACAGCTCCGCTGAGCAAACCGGCAGTGTATTCTCCCGTTTTAGACGCCACGATCAACTTCAACAGCGGTGTCTAAAGGGCTAATATCGGACATCAGCCCAATCGGTGATGTCTGGTATTAGCAACCGAACCCTGTGCGCTCAGCTTCTGGCGTCCTCGTGTTAGAAAATGGCAAGATTGCGCGCGCGATCATTTAGTGGTCCAAAAAATAAGGCGTTGCAGCACTGCCAAAGGCAAGAACATAGGCTTTAAAAGTCATAAGAGGTGGTAGTGATGTATACTTTTTTTTTTAAATTGTATAAGGCTACGCGTTTCAAGACAGTATTATTCCTCAGAAGCTAAAAATGTAGATCATACATTTTTGGCTACTGAGGAATAAGACTCATCTTGAAACATGTATAGCCTTGTATACTATTTTAATTTCATATCACTACCACCTTTTAAAGCCTATGTTCTAGCCTTTGGCAGCACCTTATTTTTTTGGACCACTAAATGATTGCATGCGCGATCTATTGCCATTTTCTAACACGAGGACGCCAGAGATTGCGAGAAGTCCAGTTACCTGTTGCTATCTACAAGGATTATTCCGACCGGACGCACATCCGTGCCAGCCTGCACTTAGCCGAGACTGCTCATCGTACCGGGTTAAACAACAAATACCCCCGAGGATTCCAGGGCATTAATGTAAGCAACAACCTTTTGTAAGCAAAAGAGGGGTTAGCCCTAAACTAGAAATCCCCCCTTATTTTTATTAAAACTTCATCCTATATTTCATACGTTTAAAATGATCCTATGTTGAGACAAAATTGTTATGTGCTCATTTAAAACACAGCCTGTGCTCAGTCAAGTCACTGTGTATGTCCAAGGAAATGCCAAGTACTCTTATAGGGGGAGATTTATCAAAACCTGTGCAGAGGAAAACTTGCCCAGTTGCCCATAGCAACCAGATTGCTTCTTTCATTTTTATGAAAAATGAAAGAAGCAATCTGATTGGTTGCTATGGGCAACTGGGCAAGTTTTCCTCTGCACAGGTTTTGATAAATCTCCCCCATAGTCTTTAGCTTTTAGCTATGACATACGCATTATTATTTCTGTTGGCATATGTGGCTACTATTTAAAATCTGATGCTAGCCATCCGCCCCCCGGACATTTCGTTAGACCACGCTGACTTTCTCAAGGGAGTCCGGCAATTCCTTATTTCATACGTTTCAAATAATCCTATGTTGAGACAAAGAATTGAAGTTTTAATAAAAATAAGGGGGGGATTTCTAGTTAAGGGCTAACCCCTCTTTTGAGGTGCACCCCTAAAGTTGCTTACATTGTACTGGGTTAGCTCTCCCGCACAGAGGCCGGACGCCAATCTTCCAGCACTGACTGCTGCCCTTGCCTCTGAGACTGCCAGTTGCGAGGACACCAGCTGCACATATTGTAATAAAAAAAATAAATCACATCCCGGACTGCAGGAACTATTATTTGCTATATCCATCGCACCTCTGAACTATTGTTGAACTATTTCTGGCAACATGAATTGACATTTGGATGTATCCGAAACTACCAGATTGTCGGACTATATTTACCCCCCCTCCAAATACGGGCACCACAAAGCTATATCCATTGGCATATTTTTATATTATATACCCATATATACATACACATTTATGAGTCTCTTTAGGTGGTTGATTTTTACTATTTTTATTATTTACTTTTATCTAATTGTATTTACATCTGGTGCAAGGGCCCTGCCCATGAGGTTAAATATTTTCAATTGCATTTATTATTGTATTCATCTTTAATTCAGGTCCATTAATATCTATTTTTAATTATTTATGTATATATTTTATATTATTATTTCTTCCCCCTCATTCTATTAATCCATCTTTCCTTCCTTTGAGGACTGGTTTTGTATATAATTTCATCCTTTTTGTATGTATAAAGTTACCTGATGACGCTCTAGATTAATATATACATATATATATATGTCAATCCAGCGGATTGGTGGCGCTCTGTATATTTGGTAAATCCTCCATACGGGTGGTAACCTTGAGTGGATCCTGTGAATTAACTATTTTATATGGTGTTGGTTCACAATCACTATAGTGGTGTATTTGAATTAAACATATTAAAAGTTATATTTTAGTAGCACTCCCCTCACTTTTTTTGAAAGTTTTTTTTGCATTTTTGATGCTGGAAGATAATATGACCCCTTGTAGGTCAGTAAAATCATTCTACATAACTTTTTTTTATATAATTTTATTATATATAACATTTTTGTACAGTACTAGGTCTTTTGGGATTTAGACCAATCCAGTTAGCCTTGGGACGGTTGGTTTGAGTGCGCTAGACATATATATTTTTATAGTTCAGACATTTACACACAGCAATACCACATTTCCATATTTTTAATGGGAAAGGGGGGGGGGGGGAGGGGTGATTCAAACTTTTTTTTTTTTTTTTTTTTTTTTTTACACTATTTTTGTCCCCACAGGGGACTATTACACGCAATTAGATTACACTGTTCAGTGCTATGCCATAGCATTGATCAGTGCTCCAGCTCACTGAGGCTGACTAAATGGTTCTTCAATGCTCCAGACAGTGAAGAGGCAGGTAAGGGCCCTCCCACTGTCCTCAGCTGAGTGGGACAGATTTCCCCCGATGATCCCGATCAGCTCTGCTGAGCTACCAGTGTATTTTCTGCATTTTAGATGCGATAAACTTGTGTTGAAAGGGTTAATGCCAGGCATCAGCCTGTTTGCCAGTGTCCGGCGTTAACTGCCACCTGCAACCAGGACTGAACATATGAAGTGGGCTCAGCTCCCAAGCTCACTATATAGACCTGCTGCACTTTGTATATACACAGCAAGGTCAGTAAGGGATTTGATTTTACTTGCCATCATTAATGCCAGTAAGCCACAGGCAACCAATCACACCTCAGCTCTATGTATGTTTTACTATACCGGTTTATAATGGAGCTTTATTCTGCCTTATTGCAGTTAGATTAATTGTTTCACACTATAAAAACCTAGAACTAAATTAGACCAATTAAAAACATCATGGGGTACATGAAGTACTTAACTAGTTTTAACTTTATTTCACAATTGTGAACACTTTAATGGTGACCATTTCCCTTCATTTGATAGCCTGTGATGCTTAATATTTCTGTAAGTATTGTGTAAATCTGTTTGGCACAGTGCCAGTCTGTTCAGCACATTATTGCCATCACTATGGCATGCCAGAAAGGAGTAGGTCCTCTGCTGTGATTGATAGTAGCACACATTTTCTTCCCCAAGTTGCTCTAAGCAGACGGATGATGTAAGCCATCAGTCAAGACAATGGAGTGGGACGATGGCTGGTAAGTAAAACACCTAGGGGATTAATTACAGAATTACAGGGTGCGACTTTAATTTCATATCCTCACTATGTCTGGGGCAAGTCCCCCAGAGATGGAGGATAAAGATTTAACTGTATACAACAACATGTTGCCAAGTGTCACAAGAAACAAGCAGCTACTTTAACCATATGCAACAGGCATTAGTTTTATGTAGGTGCATAACTGATGCATTAAGGGGTTTATAAAGATAACTAGAGACGAGTGAAGATGGTGATTCAATTCATCACAAATAGAGATGAGCAAACTTCCAGTAATTCAATTAGTCATTAACTTCTCTGCTCGGCAGTTGCTGACTTTATCCTGCATAAATTAGTTCAGCTTTCAGGTGCTCTGGTGGGCTGGAGACACTCCCCTAGGAATGTATCCACCTTTTCCAGCCCACCAGAGCACCTGAAAGCTGAACTAATTTGTGCAGGCTTAAGTCAGCAACTGCCGAGCCGAGAAGTTTGTGACAAATTGAATTACTGTAACTTTGCTCCTCTCTAAAGAGAACTTTTCTTACTGCATAGTTAACAAAAATCCCCTTATAAATCAAAATTGTGGGTTTAATTTCCCCCCCCAATAATTTCTTGTTGATTTGCAATTCATTGGCCCAGATTTATCAAAGTGAAGTGATTTTTTTCTCAGTCATGACTCAATTTCTCAGTTTGATAAATCTGGGCCATTATGTGTAAAGAAAAGGTTGCCATTAAAATGTACAGCTTTGCCTGTAAAAAAAATAAAAAAAGATACACTGCAAGATCTGTTTCTCTGGTTTTACTATTTATTAGTTAATTTGAATAAAAGCAGTTCTGTTTTATTCTAACAACATTACACAATTTCCAGATAAGATTTTTTTTTTTGTTTTTAAGAGCAACTGGAAGAAAAACAAACAGCATATGGTCTCACAAGGGGTCTGAGAATCTCACCTCTGTACCTAATGGCAATCAGGCTACCTCTGGCAGGCACATGGAGGGCTGTGCAGCCCCCCAAAGAAATGCCGCCCCCCCTCACCATCACTGACCCACAGCCAAACTGGTCGTGCTGGAGGATGTTGCAGGCAACAGAACGTTCTCCATGGTGTCTGGACTGTCACATGTGCTCAGTGTGAACCTGCTTTCATCTGAAGATCACAGGGGGCCAGTGGCAAATTTGCCAATCTGTTCTCTGGCACATGCCAAACATCCTGCACTGTGTTGGGCTGTAAGCACAACCCCCACCTGTGGATGTCGGGCCCTCATACCAGCCTCATGGAGTCTGTTTGACCATTTGAGTAGACACCTGCACATTTGTGGCCTGCGGGAGGTCATTTTGCAGGGCTCTGGCAGTGCTCCTCCTTGCACAAAGGTGGAGGTAGCAGCTGCTGCTGGGTTGTTTCCCTCCTACGGCCTCCACGTCTCCTGATGTACTGGCCTGTCTCCTGGTAGTGCCTCCATGCTCTGGACACTACACCGACAGAAAACCTTACCAGAGCTCACATTGATGTGTCATCCTGGATGCGCTCCACTACCTGAGCCACTTGTGTGGGCTGTACACTGTCTCATGCTATCACTAGAGTGAAATCACTGCCAGCATTCAAAAGTGACCAAAATATCAGCCAGGAAGAATAGGAATGGAGAAGTGGTCTGTGGTCACCACCTGCAGAACCACTCCTTCATTGGGGTGTCCTGCCAATTGCCTAGAATTTCCACCTGTCTGTTCCATTTGCACAACAGCATGTGAAATAGATTGTCAGTGTTGCTTCCCGATTGGACAGCATGATTAACTTGGAGTTACATTGTGTTTAAGTGTTCCCTTTATTTTTGAGCAGTGTATATAAGTCTTCAATTGTTGGTTTTTTTCAAACTTCTGTCCTGAAAAACAGAAAAATATATAAGTATTTGGAATATCATTAAAACAATTTACACAATTTTCATATTCACTCCTCAGATAGTTTAAGTCTCATCATTTACCAATCAGATGGGTAAACGGCAAAGAGGAATCATCATTGAGTGGTCATAGAGGTCAATTTCCCACATTAAATGGACACTGTCAGATTTAAAAAATTTAGATGTTGGAAATAAGAAATATTAGAAAGGTTAATGTTTTTCCATGATCAGTCATAAGAAAATTTTATTTCCAAGCTGAAGCACAGGCATGAAGTCCAGTAAGTGAGGGTGGGCTAGCACTCCTCTGTGCTCTCCTGTCTGAGATGAGTGCCAGCCCTTTGTTCAGGCCTGTGCTTCAGCTTGGACAAAGCCATGATTTCTATTAGAAATGTAATGAAGTATATTAGGTTTATTTTCCAAGATGTACAACGTATAAAACATTTGTATCTGACAGTGCCTATTTAAGGTTGATCAGGTTCTTTTTAATGCTGCAGTTAAAGGGGGTACTCCGGTGTTCTGACCCTTTTTGTTCAGTCTATGGAGGGGTGTGTCAGCCAACATGCCCCCTCCCGTAGACATGGAGGGGGTGTGACAGGACAACAACTGCCGGAGGAACCTGGTGTTTAGAATGCTGGATGCTGCGGGAGATCGTGGGGGTCCCCCGATCAGACATCTGATGTCCAAATCCCTTGGCATGGCATTTTTCTGTAGCTTTCCTCTCCAATTTGTATTTTTAATCCTAAAGCATCTTTATGTTGCAATTCTGCATCAAAGGCAAGAATCAGGAAATAGACCAGTCAAAAGGAAAAAACCCAAAGTATATTAGGTTACCTGAATGCCCAGTCTTCTGTCCCTGCAGCAGAAGTCTAAAAAAAAAAAAACAGATACATGTTAATATAAAATAATTGTAGCTAACAACTAAGCAGCCCAAGTTCTATAAGAACAGTAATGAATAAGCACAGTTAGGTAGTTCATTCTTTACTACAGTGTCAATTCACCCCCTATAACAATGTGAATGTATTTACACAGTACAATGCTAGCATCAGTTCATAAAGGCGTCACCACAGACATTCTGATGGGTAAACGGCATACTGAATCATCATCGCCAGCAGTGACCTAGAACAGTTAGGCTGGACTATTTACAAAAGTGGTTGTAAGTTGCAAAACTATGTTTCAGCAATAGAGTAGTTAAGGGGTACTCCGCTGCTCAGCATTTGAAACAAACTGTTCTAAACGCTGGAGCCAGGAGCTTGTGACATCATAGCCCTGCCCCTGAAGGGGTGGGGCTATTACATCACGAGCTCCAGCATTAGGAACAGTTTCAAATGCTGAGCAGCCAAGTACCCCCTTTAAAAGGGTTCTCCACTGCCTTAACCTACTTGTGGCAGTTAGTACTGTGGCAATATGTTTTTGTAACTTTTTTCCGGTTGCTCACGGTACTGCATGTGGTGTTTCTTACCTTGGTTCCAGACCCGGAAGCTGGTTTCTTCATTTGCTTCCTGCCTTGCCCAGACCACTTTTCTTCCGCGGCCATCTTGCCATCTGGATGTCACCTTGGAGGGTGGTGTGTGGGAGGCTGGCCTGCCCCTCGCTCCGTACGAGCCCACCTCCCGTGTGACTGAATCCTCTGGCGTCAGCGCGCACCTCCTTACTTTCAGCTTCTTCTAAGCTGAATGCTGATTGGGCTGCTTTCGGCAAATCGGATCCCGTGATGGGCGCATGCGCAGTTCGTCCTCGCTCAGGAGGGTCATCTGCACATGTGCCATTGTGATGTCAGCCTCGGGACATCACAATGGCACAAGCACAGATGACCCTCCTGAGCGAGGACGAACTGCGCATGCACCCATCACAGGATCCGATTCGCCGAAAGCAGACCAATCGGCAGCCAGCTTAGAAGAAGCTGAAAGTAAGGAGGTGCGTGCTGAAGACGCCAGAGGATTCAGTCGCGCGGGCACGTACGGAGCGAGGGGCAGGCCGGCCTCCCACACACCACCCTCCACAGTGACTTCCCGATGGTGGCGGAAGAATAGTGGTCGAGGCAAGGCATGAAGCAAATTAAGAAACCAGCTTCCGGGTCTGGAACAAAGGTATGAAAAACACCATACAGTACCGTGAGCAACCGGAAAAAAAGCCATAACAACATATAGGCACAGTACTAACTGCCACAAGTAGGTTAAGGCAGTGGAGAACCCCTTTAACCTTTACTTAGTGGAAAAATATTTGCACTATGCCCTTTTACAGAAATGCTGCTTATGTTTATTTTATTTACTGTTTTATAGATATGCCATTGATTGCAGTTCGTAAAGTTACTTTTTGGCACAGAATTTGGGTCCAATTTATATGCTATGTGGACCCTGCTTTAAATTTGACATGAAACTGACGTCAGCTTTTTGCAACCAATCAGGTAAAGATATTGTAAAGTAGATTAGGAACAGTCAAGTGCACATTCACTAGAAATGGAATTTAAACCCAGTTATCTACAGGGGACAAAGGTTAACCCAATGAGTTAGCATTATAATGTGTATGAAGTTGCATCTTTGCTTGTGTTCTGCAATAGTGAAGCCCCAAACTATATTCCAATTCCATAATTGAAGCATTTCCATAATCTTACTGCAAAGAAGTCAGGAATCAAGAATGTATGGAGTTTATGTCTGCAATTCACACACCTGTATATTTTTATTGGCCAAGTGTCAACCATGATGAATGGAGAACGGTTACACTGACCCCCAGCATGGTGTCCAGGTGCAGAGACTTCATGGGGCCAAGAGGCTCAATATTGATTATGGGTCACTCTAAAAAGTCCCCATCTCTAGGGACATATTGCCTCTGTTTAACACATCCACACTTCACCGGTAAACTAACAGTGTCAGAGTCACCGACAGTATAAAGAGGAAAATCTGACCACTTGACCTTTCAGATGACCAATTTATCATCCGGCAGGCGCCAAGTGTCAAACATGATTTATGAGAACATCAAGGTTGTGGTGATTTTCAAAAGAAGATTATTGATTTAAAAATGTTACACTAAAAAAACCTGTCCAACACAAGGCAGGTCACCCACAAACATATCAAGACCAGTTCACCCTGGCTAAACTGAAAATAATTCTAGATATCCCAGTATTGCATACTGTACTGGTCATTGTGCGCTTCAGAGATCTCTATTACTACAACAAACAAAACCTATTCACAGTAGTTAGTTTAAGTTACGATCATTAAGTGCAAGCCAAATCAGTGGGTCCTGGCATGGGCAGCAATCTTTGCCACATCAGTGCCCATGGGGGAACCACCTATTGTCAAAGCAGACAAATACTGCTCAAGCTAGCCACCAGCACTGGGCCATCTGGCTACAAACAAACCATGTGTCAGTGGCCAAAACCGCACCCCAGTGTGAACAGATTGGGTGGGTGCACATGGTCAGCGAGGTTGGGCAGTATTGGGGCTGCTCTCCCCCAATCATAGGTTTGGGAAATGCTACAGATGGGTGGGAGGCGACGTGGCTGCACGCTTGCACTTTTTCATATATACTAACCACCTGTTCAAATGTTATGCTGAGAAGTAGAGGATCATTGTGGAGGTGGTAGATTTGCAGTCATGTCTGTTTCTCTATTAGATCTACATATGATTTGCTGATGTAATACACTGTGAACCCAGCTTTGACACAATGGCTCCATTATTCTTTTCTTTAGAGTACAATTCACTCCAAATTAATGTTCATTAGCACCTTTTTAGTAATATAACTAGGTCAGAGCCCTTGTGCTCAACTGGAGTTCTCCATCCTCCCTGAGCCGGCCTTAGGACACCTATATGGTTTGACAAGTGTACCCACCGCTAATGTTCACATTATGGATTATTCAGGCAAAAAAAACATAACATTGAATTCACAGCAGAAATCAGAGGCATAGCTTCTGATTGGACAAGTTTGCAACATATTAGCTCCTAATCCATGGTGACAGTGTAGGATGTGGGTAAGGCTAGGTTCACATGGGCATTTGCATCTGACCTGTACAGCATCTGTTCAGCTTTTTGTAGAGCCGGACAGACCCTGACATGGGTCAGATGTAAACTGCTGCTGTAGGGTCCCAATAGACCCCATACACTTGCATGGGGTCCATTGGTGATCAGTAATTTCACCGGAGGAAATTTTTTACTCCGCTGAACTTGATGAAACTGTCAATGGAGCTCCACATCAGAGCCCGACTGCAGTGTGAATGAGCCTAGGGCTGAAGTTAACGATTATTTTAAATAATCGATTAGTTGTCGATTTCATCGATTGGAGAAAACGTCAAAATTAGAGATGAGCGAACTTACAGTAATTCGATTCGTCACGAACTTCGGCTCGGCAGTTGCTCCTAGGACTGTATCCACCTTTTTCAGCCCTCCGGAGCACCTGAAAGCTGAACTAATTCATGCAAGCTAAAGTCAGCAACTGCCGAGCCGAGAAGTTTGTGATGAATCAAATTACTGTAAGTGCGCTCATCTAGTCAAAATGCCAAAAATTTATGTCAGTTGCTGTACAGGATCATTAATGATTTGATATTGACGCATGGATAACTATCTGAACTATTAAATTAAAATGTTATTTACCAACATTTAATTTTAATCAAGAACAAAGGGATGTCCAGCGCACAAGATGCAAAACGTTTTCTTTATTGCTGGTAAAACTTCACAGCATAGTAGACATGGACACAAACATGTGACGCATTTCGGCCCTACATGACTAAGGCCCGACGCCAGGGCCAAAACGCATCACATGTTTATGTCCATGTCTGCTATGCTGTGAAGTTTTACCTGCAATAAAGAGAACGTTTTGAGTCTTGTGCGCTGGACATCCCTTTGTTCTTGGTCTATATACAGCGGCACTGCTCACACCAGTCCGTGTGCACAGGGCTCGGGAAGTGAGCTGGACTCCATGTTGTGTTTGCTCATTTCATTTTAATAGATCAGTTAGCCATGTGGCATTATCAGATATGTAAAAAAATTTACATAGCAATAGGGGAGCGAATTTTTATTGAAGGAGCGGTTTACTTTTCACTTTTATATAGCACTCCTATACACATGGGGTATGTGCCGACTGCATTGTACCCAACCCATGTCTGTAGTACTACAAACACTAGGATGCAATGCTCTGCGCACACCCCGCACGATGTCATCCTGCACAGCTTGCTATAGGCTGCAGCCTATAGGGGTTTAGTTACAAGGCAAAACCGACTGTCCCGATGTGTATTCCTCAGGCATTTGGCCCTACTCATCCAAAGCAAGGCTAAATGCCTTAAGAATTCGCCTGCCTTCCAGAACTGCATGTCCCGGGCATCTAGCGATACAGTTTCCACAGTGACTGTCACTGAGGCTGCTGCAGGATTTTCGGGACTCACCTGACCGCAGCAGCCTCCTGGCTGCTCACAACGAAGCGGACGATTAGATAACTGGATTCGTCGACAACGACAATCCTGTTATCAAATTTTATCGATTTTATCTATTAATCGTTGCAGCTCTAAACCAGCACTAAGTCTCATTCAATGGATTTAATCTGCATTTAGGCTACCAGATGCTGAAGCCTTGCAAAGTCAGCATCAAAGTAAGTGACATGATATGCAACCAATTAGCTTTCATTTGTTCTAGGCAAAGCAAACAAGTTTTGGCTCAGGGAGCTCATCTCCTTTGCTTTAAAGGGGGTACTCTGGAAAAAAAATTATTTAAATCAACTGGTGCCAGAAAGTTGTACAGATTTGTAAGTTACTTCTATTTAAAAAACTTAATCCTTCCAGTACTTAGCTGCTCCATGTTGCACAGGAAGTTCTTTCCTTTTTGAATTTCCTTTCTGTCTGACCACAGTGCTCTGCTGACAACTGTCCAGAGCAGGATATGTTTGCTATGGGGATTTGCTCCTACTCTGGATAGTTCCTAAAATGGACAGAGGTGTCAGCACTGGTCAGACAGAAAGGAAATCCAAAGAGAAATTAACTTCCTGTGCAACTTTGACACAGGTGGATTTAAAAAAAAAAAAAACCATTGGTGTACCCCTTTAAGGGTCAGCTGCCTAAGTAGGAGCACTATCACAGCCTCACAGGAGGTGCAGCTACTAGATTGAGGTGCCAGAGCAATGTAAACATTCTGAAGTAACATGCAGATGATGAGGTGGATGGGGGAAGGGAGCTTCAGCACATGGCAGGGATACTGAGGGAGAAATGCATCATGTAACTAGTCAGAGCAGCCATGATGAGGAAGAAGACTATTGGCCATTAGACATTCCTGTATGTACAGCAGCACTTGTAGTACAGAAGTGATAGATATTTTTGATGAAGCTGCCACCATGCTGTAGCCTGGAGACAGGGTAGTGATCTGGGATTTTACCATGTGCTGTGTACAGAGGCAAGAGTCAGTGAACATGCAACAAGTGCGCGTATTTAGGACATAATATATATAAAAATAAAAAAAAGCCTCACCCTAATGGGGTGTGATCAGTCCTTGCACTTCAAGCAGCACAAGCTATAAATGCAGCCTAGATATAATTCAATGTAGCTACATCATTCTGCATGGAGCTTCTCCGTACAAAAAAAAACAAACAAATAAATATTACTTTAAACTGTTGACCACAAGCTATTGCAAAACCAACTCTCAGCATGCACAGAAAGCATGTTTGGAGACCACTGCTATATAGTGCTGCCTCAGCCTTCAGAACACAACAGATATTGCAAAACTACACCTCCCAGTACACCCAGCAGCCACAGCTGTCCATGCATGCTGGGAGTTGTAGTTATGCAACATCTGGAGGCACACCTTTTGGAGAAACCTGCTGTGTAGTCTACAATTCTCCCACATAGTATATACCCTCATATATACAATAGTAATGTACAGCGGAGCCTTATCTCATCACAGATATATCCCTCCGCCTCATGGCGCTAGATAACACAATAGCAATATCCGCACCGTGCGCCCCTCCACGGGCGATACCAGCGGACATACCGCCCTCTCCTCCCATCCCTCCTCACCTGCAGCTCGGCACAAAGAGAACGAGACAGGGCCCCACAGCTTCCTTTTATAAGGGGGCGACCATAGAGATTCTGACGAACCAGAGCGCCCACCTCAGCCTCCGCCATCTTCCAAAAGGGCAAATCCGCCCTGGTGTCGGGTTACCTGACGTGAACTATAAATCAGGGCCTCCACTCACTGCAGGCCACGTGGCTGAGCTATAACAGGGAGCTGCCAGTCACAAATATGGCGGAGGGCGGCCAAGCTGTAATTAACCAATTACGTCCCATAGAAATCTAAATATTTAGATACTTGTGGAGGGAGGACCTCTGATTGCAGGAAAGACGTAGATGCTGCTGGGGGGAGAGCTTTCTTAAAGGTGTATTCACACAGTATCCTACATATATTTGAAGCTGCAGATTTACATTTAAATCTGCAACTTCAAATATGTGCAGGATACTAAAAGGTGTATTCACACGTACAGTATCCTGCATATATTTGAAGCTGCAGATTTGATACTGCAGATTTCAGTGTAAACTTAAAGGGAACCAATCATCAGATTTTACCCTATATAAGATTTTACCCTATATAATGTTGTCCTCACCTCACTGAACAGGCGGAGCAGAACAATGACGCGGCCCATCAATCAAGCGGAGGGGGCGTCGCTCCCAGCCAAAGAACGGGAGTGGGTGAGAAGAGCTCTCCGCCCAGGTGACTACTCACGGCGGCGGCGGTGACTAGTTTATAACTTCATATCTTCACCATCCCTGGGGGCAGGAGCATCCCCCGGGAATGGTGAAAATAAAGATTTTACCCTATATAACGCTTTGCCAAGCATGATATAGGGTAAAATCTGATGATTGGTTCCCTTTAATGACTGAAAATATCGTCAAATCCTGACCATCAAATATGCGCAGGATACTGTATGTGCTGCTGCATATTGACAGTGATTTCAATGGGTAGGAAAAAACGCAGCAGAAAATACAGAGCGTATGACCCTACCCTAAAGGTGAATTTTAATCTCATAGTTAATGTGCTGACAGCTATTAGAAATAAAAAATATCTATTGCTCAGAGATACACAACTGTGTATGGCCATGTTCACATTAGAATCATCGTTGGTTCATTCCGTTATAATGATGGGGCGAGTAGAAAAAAATCCTGCAAAATAACGGGCATCTAATGGAACCCCAACAGACCCCATTCTAAATGAACAGGACCTGTCGGGATCCATTAGTGTCTGGTGTCACATCCGAGGTCCCAGCCCTGTTATCAGCATGTGTAGCACAGCTCCCGAACAGCTCAGATGTGTACAAGGCCTAAGGCTTCAATTGCGCATCTGTCCAGTATTTGCGGAATTGACGCAGAACTGATGCAACATTTCTGAATGCTTTCTGCATAATTCCGCAGAACAGTTAAAAAGCTAACTTTAAATTCTCCACTTATTCCGCATGATTTTCGCACCAACTCCGAATTTTGCACAGAAATTGAATCCACATTGACTTCAATAGGATTCTGCAGCAGAAGTCCAGAGAAATAGAAGACCAGACTCTGCTGTGTGAATTACCTTGCCGAATCACATTAAAGTAAATAGGCAACAAATTTAGGAAGAATTCCGTGCGGAAAAATAATGCAGAATTCTGTGCAGAATTTCTGCCGTGTGAACGTGGTCTCAGAGATAGGCAGCTGTCCTGAAGAGGTACACTGAAGAGAGAACTAGGAGATCCAGAGGAAGGTGAAGAAAAACCCAAAATATCTGAATCTCAGGGAAAAAAATAAATCCTTCCTGACCCCACAAATGACGATCGGATATCATTGTAGATCATATCCATCATCTGCCTACTGCTGCTGAACATACAGACACAGATACTGGAGAGCTGGGGACACCTGAAACATGGACATGGGAGAGTCAGGAGCACCTAGAACAAAGAAAATGGAGAGCGGGGCACTAGGATCACAGACTCTGGAGAGCCAGGGTAATCTAAAACACAAACACATCAGATACAATGCATCTAGAACACAGACACGGAATAGCTGTCAGAACTTGGACAATGGGGAGAAAAATTGGGATGAGATCCGGCGCCTCCTCCGATATAGTAAGTTCGGAAATGAAGATGTAACAAAACTGCCTATATTTAAAAAAGGCTGTTTTATTGGAGGGCACCCTCCAATAAAACAGCCTTTTTTAAATATAGGCAGTTTTGTTACATCTTCATTTCCGAACTTACTATATCGGAGGAGGCGCCGGATCTCATCCCAATTTTTCTCCCTATTCCTACACGTTAGAACCGGACTTGCCAGTCACGGTTAGGGATGCAGAGGCAGCCACCTACCTAACGCCGCCGTACGCTAGGATCTCGGACCCGGGATACCAACGGCTTCTTGCAATCTGAAGGCTTACAAAGGTGTTGTGCCCGCAGCACAACTAACCACGGTAAGGTGCATCTAACTCGCACGTACCCGCTTTTACTTCAACGGTATCACACCAGGAGCGCGCCTCTCCTTTTTCCTTTTATTTTCAGAACTTGGACAATGGACAATGGAGAGCTGGGGACACTTGGAACACAGACACTGGAGATCTGGGGGCACATACACCACAAGAACAGCGCAGCCAAAGGCACCTTGAACTCAGACACCGGAGACCTAGGCCACCTGAAATACAGACAGTGCAGACCCAGGGCACCTTGAATATAGACACTGGAGATCTGGGGCACCTTGAATATAGACACTGGAGATCTGGGGCACCTTGAATATAGACACTGGAGATCTGGGGCACCTTGAATACAGACACTGGAGATCTGGGGCACCTTGAATATAGACACTGGAGATCTGGGGCACCTTGAATACAGACACTGGAGATCTGGGGCACCTTGAATATAGACACTGGAGATCTGGGGCACCTTGAATACAGACACTGGAGATCTGGGGCACCTTGAATATAGACACTGGAGATCTGGGGCACCTTGAATATAGACACTGGAGATCTGGGGGCACCTTGAATACAGACACTGGAGATCTGGGGCACCTTGAATACAGACACTGGAGATCTGGGGCACCTTGAATACAGACACTGGAGATCTGGGGCACCTTGAATACAGACACTGGAGATCTGGGGCACCTTGAATATAGACACTGGAGATCTGGGGCACCTTGAATATAGACACTGGAGATCTGGGGCACCTTGAATATAGACACTGGAGATCTGGGGCAACTTGAATATAGACACTGGAGATCTGGGGGCACCTTGAATACAGACACTCGAGATCTGGGGGCACCTTGAATGCAGCCACTGGAGATCTGGGGCACCTTGAATACAGACACTGGAGATCTGGGGGCACCTTGAATATAGACACTGGAGATCTGGGGGCACCTTGAATACAGACACTGGAGATCTGGGGGCACCTTGAATACAGACACTGGAGATCTGGGGCACCTTGAATATAGACACTGGAGATCTGGGGCACCCTGAATACAGACACTGGAGATCTGGGGCACCTTGAATACAGACACTGGAGATCTGGGGGCACCTTGAATACAGACACTGGAGATCTGGGGCATCTTGAATACAGACACTGGAGATCTGGGGGCACCTTAAATACAGACACTGGAGATCTGGGGGCACCTTGAATACAGACACTGGAGATCTGGGGGCACCTTGAATACAGACACTGGAGATCTGGGGGCACCTTAAATACAGAAACTGGAGATCTGGGGCACCTTGAATACAGACACTGGAGATCTGGGGCACCTTGAATACAGCTACTGGAGAGGCAGGGGCACCTGGAATATATCTGGAATAAAGACATTGGAGGGACAGGGGAAAACAGAAACTTGAGAGGCAGAGTATCTGGCATCAGAAACAGACTTCTGAAAACCAGTAGAACCATAAAGGGGTACTCCAGCAGTAAGACATCTTATCCCCTATCCAAAGGATAGGGGATAAGATGTCTGATCGCGGGGTCCTGCCGCTGGGGACCCCTACAATCTCTCATGCAGACACCCACCCGTGGCAGCTGCACAGAGCGATGTTCGCTCCGTGTCTGAAGGGTCACTACTATGACCGTCATAGACTTGCATTGAAGGGGTGGGGCGTGACGTCACAAAGGGGCGGAGTCGTGACGTCACGAAACTCCGGCCCCATAGTCGTGACCCTTCAGACACGTGTGCGTACTTTTATGCATGTACATCATTGTGATGTCATACAAAGGTCGTGATGTCATAGAAGGTCGTGATGTCACATTGTTTTAAGACCTCATGGAGTTCTGCAATGTCATGGAATGAGACTGCTGTCAAGGATCTGAAGGCAAACTGCAGCCATTTTGCTAAGAATTTGCTTATAACAGGTGCTGGCCTTACATCTTCTGTGTAAGACTGACATGATCATTTTATTCTGCAAGTAAGTACAATTACTGCGATACGGAATTCATATAGTTTCTTTCATGTTTTTACTACTATTATTAAAATTAGATCTGACCCCTATAACCTTTTTATATTTCCATCAATGGCAGTGGTCTCCAAACTATGAACCTCAAGATGTTGCAAAGCTACAACTCCAAGCATGCCATAGATGAAACTTTTTTTTAACTACCGTATTTTTCGCCGTATAAGACGCACTTTTTCTTCCCCAAAACTGGGGGAAAAAGTCGGTGCGTCTTATACGGCGAATACACCCCTATCGCGGCGGTCCCTGCGACCATCAACAGCCGGGACCCGCGGCTAATACAGGACATCACCGATCGCGGTGATGCCCTGTATTAACCCTTCAGACGCGGCGATCAAAGCTGACCGCCACGTCTGAAGGGAAAGTGACACTAACCCGGCTGTTCAGTCGGGCTGTTCGGGACCGCCGTGATTTCACCGCGGCAGTCCCGAGCAGCCCGACTGAATAGCCGGGTTAGTGCTTACAGGACACCAGGAGGGACCTTACCTGCCTCCTCGGTGTCTTCTCCGTTCAGGGATCCCCTGTATGGCCGGCGCTCTCCTTCCTCGTCATCACATCGTCGCGTATGTGCGTCGGCGTGCGTAACGACGTGATGGCGGCGACGGAGAGCAAGGATACCCGACCGGCAGCAGAGACGTTCCGGAGCTACAGGGACACGGCGACAGCGATGGAGCGACATCCTGGGCAGCGGTGACGGGTCCGGAGCGGCGGGGACACGTGAGTATTACCTCCTATGCAGTGGTCTTCAATCTGCGGACCTCCAGATATTGCAAAACTACAACTCCCAGCATGCCCGGACAGCCAACGGCTGTCCGGGCATGCTGGGAGTTGTAGTTTTGCAACATCTGGAGGTCCGCAGGTTGAAGACCACTATTGGGTTCAAAATCTTTATTTTTTAGATTTTGCACCTATAAATTGGGTGCGTCTTATACGCCGTTGCGTCCTATAGGACGAAAAATACGGTATATTTTTTCTTTTTGCTGGTTTTACAGTTTATACATAGTTTTACAGTTTAGCTAAAAGAGTATAGGGGAGATTTATCAAAACCTGTCCAGAGGAAAAGTTGCCCAGTTGCCCATAGCAACCAATCAGCTCAATTTTAATTTTTAACAAGGCCTCTGCAAAATGAAAGAAGCGATCTGATTGGTTGCTATGGGCAACTGGGCAACTTTTCCTTTGCACAGGTTTTGAAAAATCTCCCCCTATATGTTTAAAATATATGCAATCGTGTACAAAGTTTATCACAAAAAAACTTATATGATAATAAGTTATGCAACAAAATTAAAGTAAAACTGACAGGGTTATAGTACGGGTGAACTGGAGATAGACCCGTTATTTGCCTTAATTACTAATATGTTTATCGCCATCTTTACTCAATGGAGGCTGGACCCGGCATACCCAAAATCCCTGCCTCTGTCCCCTCTGCACAGATATGTCCAGCCACCTCGCTCACATGGGCGAAGGGTCCTCCAATAATATTCATGAGGTGGGTGGGCATATCGGAGCAGAGGGAGAGGGATGCTGGGTATGCTGGTCCCTTAAAGACAATGTTTTTGTTTTGGTACATACGTTTGTGGTACCTACCCTTATAAAACAGCTTCAAAAACTAACAACCTGTGAAGGAAGCCTGGGCATGTGCAGTTTTTGATGCAATTTTTTTGAGCCAAAACACAGAACAGATTCAGAAAAATTGAGAAATATAAGTGAAAAACGTATACCGTATTTTTCGCCCTATAGGACGCACCGGCGTATAAGACGCACCCAATTTATATGTGCAAAATATAAAAAAATAAAGTTTTTGAACCCAATAGTGGTCTTCAACCTGCGGACCTCCAGATGTTGCAAAACTACAACTCCCAGCATGCCCGGACAGCCGTTGGCTGTCCGGGCATGCTGGGAGTTGTAGTTTTGCAACATCTGGAGGTCCGCAGATTGAAGACCACTGGTATAGGAGGTAATACTCATGTGTCCCCGCCGCTCCGGACCCGTCACCGCTGCCCTGAATGTCGCTCCATCGCTGTCGCCATGTCCCCGTCGCTCCGGAACGTCTCTGCTGCTGGCCGGGTATCCTCGCTCTCCGTCGCCGTTACGCACGCCGATGCACGTACGCGACGACGTGATGACGAGGAAGGAGAGCGCCGGCCATACAGGGGATCCCTGAACGGAGAAGACACCGAGGAGGCAGGTAAGGTCCCTCCCGGTGTCCTGTAAGCACTAACCCGGCTATTCAGTCGGGATGTTCAGGACCGCCGCGGTGAAATCGTGGCGGTCCCGAACAGCCAGACTGAACAGCCGGGTTAATGTCACTTTCCCTCCAGACGCGGCGGTCAGCTTTGATCGCCGCGTCTGAAGGGTTAATACAGGGCTTCACCACGATCGGTGATGTCCTGTATTAGCCGCGGGTCCCGGCCGTTGATGGCCGCAGGGACCGCCGCGATAGGGGTGTATTCGCCGTATAAGACGCACCGACTTTTTCCCCCCAGTTTTGGGGAAGAAGAAGTGCGTCTTATACGGCGAAAAATACGGTATTTCTTTATGCAGGCTCAAAAAATGCATCAAAAACTCCATGTGTTATTCCAGCCCGAGTGTGTTTTTCTACCAGGGTTACCAACCGTCCGTAAATTCCTGGACAGTGTAAAAATAGAAAATCTTTTCCCACTGTCCTTAAAAAATATTGATGTGACCATGATTTTATTTTATTTTTTAAGCTGGAGGAGCTTGTACAAAGTATTGGAATTGTAATTATTATCACTTTACCATTCATATCAGTATTCTTTGCAATAGGCATAGATCTCTTAGAATATTTGTAATTCATAAGACTGTGTTCACACAGTGTGTTTCTTTCCAAGTTATTGGTAAATTTTCCCAGGATTTTGACACAATTATGGCCAAATCCCTGCAAAAATGTTGCTTTTTTTACAGCAATTGTGCAAATTTGTTACAAGATTTCTAGTGGGAAAAGTTTGCCTTGTCAAAAGCACCCACAGATTTTCTTGGCATTAGGAGTCTTAGGGTATATGTTCACAAAACATATAACCATGTGAACACACTGTCAGGGACCCCATTTCCACTGACTTAAAGGGGAGGTGGCGTACTGCATGGAAAAGATGTGACATGACACTTTGTTTCTGCCCATATACGCTCTGAAGCTCTCTGAAGTCAGTGGGAGCTTAAATGGGCACTGTCATATACAAAAATGTTTGATATGTTGTAAAGCATGTATAACCAATAGGTTTTGCAATTGCTTTCATTAGACAATTTTCAGTATTTCATACTGAAAAAGCCAGTCGAACAACTGCCCCCCTGCCTGCATGGACACATACTAGTCCTGCTGTGTCCATGCGTCATCACCTATGTCATGGACACACTTCCTTGATTGACAGCTGAGCGCAGGGCTCACAGCTGGAGGAAAAATCCTCCCACTGTCAGCTTGTGTCCCGCTACTGTCAGTGAGGACAAGCTGGGAGTTGTAGTTTTGCTAATGCTAGGGGAGATGTGAGCAGACAGCATACTGAGGGAGGGGGCGCAGACCTGCACAGTGAGGCCACGCCCCCTCCCTTTGAGAGGAATTCAGACTAGTGAGCTAAATTAAAAGTGTAATAAAATAAATAAATAAAGGTGCTAGACGCGTAAAATTAGATGCACATGGTCAGGATTAGGTACTGAGTGGTATATTAAAAAAATGTTTTTTTTGTTGGATCTGATGGGTACGCTTTAAGGGCTTCTGCACTTAAGAGAAAACTCTGCCCACCTGTTTTGCCTGTGTGAACCTACCCGTAGACTCCATCTACACAACATTTTTGGTGGCTTTTTTGCTTTGTTTTTTTTATACAATAGTAGCGTTTTTTTCAAAATAGTTAGGTTAAGTACTGTACGTGCAAGTCGTGATTTAAGGATTTCTAATGAAGAATCAGAAAAATTCAAAATGCACCATATCTATAGCATTCAGCATTTTTACAAATTGCTACTTATCTTAATAAAAAACACACCCTGAGTGAGAAAAAACATCATATATAAAAAAGCATAATAGGTATAGTGTTTAACATTTTCCTATTGACTTACAGTTAACATCTGGCTGTAGCATTTTTTCACAAAAAATCCACTGCATTTTTCTAGGTATTTTTTTTCTGGCCCCAGTCGTGTGGTTTCAATCTCCTATTGACTTTAATAAAAAATGTTGAAAAAGGTGGTTTTAAAAAAACAACACAGAAGAATATAAAATTCACACTAAAGTCCTCAGCATCAATCATATCTACTGTGTTGGGACCAGATTTTATACAGAGAAACTGAATGATGACATGATATGGATTTTACCTGTGTATTTCCCTGCATGAAATCTGCAGCATATTCTGTCATAGGAACTGAAAAGATTTTTATAATTTATTTTTACGATTCTGTCATGTGACATCCACCAGCAGCATCAAATGGTTCCCATTTACTTGGTGGTCTTTCTATCACAGTGTACCCCATTATCTATGGATATGTCTACTTTGGAACCTCCAATAAAAAAATGTGAACAGAACCTTTCGGTAATGTTTCAGCCACCAGGCATTGGAAATGTTGACTGATTTTTATTGCATAATTTACATGATTTTCTCACTTTAGGTAGTTTCAATACAAATACAATTTTGGAAATTGTTTGTGCTCTAAAGGCAGTGATGAATCCCACATGGGAGTAGTGTCATCTCGGTGGATAGATACCAAATACACTATGGGCAAGTTCACTTTCATCTCTAAAGGCTCGTTCACACTACAGAACATCAAGGCGGAATTTCACACTAAATCCTGTGGAAACTTATAACCAATTCCACATCCTGGTCCATTTTACCATGGAGCATTAAAAATAGGGAATCTTCCTAGCTGAATTCCGTAGAGGGAATCACACCTTATGCCTATATATATATATATATATATATATATATATATATATATATATCTTTATTTTCATGACTATGAAAATTGTAGATTCATATTGAAGGCATCAAAACTATGAATTAACACATGTGGAATTATATACATAACAAAAAAGTGTGAAACAACTGAAAATATGTCATATTCTAGGTTCTTCAAAGTAGCCACCTTTTGCTTTGATTACTGCTTTGCACACTCTTGGCCTTCTCTTGTTGAGATTCAAGAGATAGTCACCTGAAATGGTTTTCACTTCACATGTGTGCTGGTGTGGAGGAGGAGGTGTGATGGTGTGGGGGTGCTTTGCTGGTGACACTGTTGGGGATTTATTCAAAATTGAAGGCATACTGAACCATCATGGCTACCACAGCATCTTGCAGCGGCATGCTATTCCATCCGGTTTGCGTTTAGTTGGACCATCATTTATTTTTCAACAGGACAATGACCCCAAACACACCTCCAGGCTGTGTAAGGGCTATTTGACCAAGAAGGAGAGTGATGGGGTGCTGCGCCAGATGACTTGGCCCCCACAGTCACCGGACCTGAACCCAATCGAGATGGTTTGGGGTGAGCTGGACCACAGAGTGAAGGCAAAAGGGCCAACAAGTGCTAAGAATCTCTGGGAACTCCTTCAAGACTGTTGGAAGACCATTTCAGGTGACTACCGCTTGAAGCTCAACAAGAGAATGCCAAGAGTGTGCAAAGCAATAATCAAAGCAAAAGGTGGCTAGAACCTAGAATATGACATATTTTCACACTTTTTTGTTTTGTATATAATTCCACATGTGTTAATTCATAGTTTTGATGCCTTCAGTGTGAATCTACAATTTTCATTGTCATGAAAATAAAGAAAACTCTGAATGAGAAGGTGTGTCCAAACTTTTGGTCTTTACCATATATCCATATATATATATATATATATATATATATATATATATATATATATATAATTAGGGTTTATATTTTTCTTGGATGCACTTAGCAATGTATTTTGGGAATAAATACTGATCCATCTATTGTACAGTCTAGTATACAGGTGATGCTATACGGTGTAGAGCTCTGATTTTAAATTGATGTACCCTTTGCTGCTAGCCACATAACTATGGCTCCCAACACTTCCTAAGGCTATGTTCACATGATGGCATTTCTGTGCAGATTTCCGCAGAAGAATTCTGCACAGATGTCACTGTTTACATGGAAGAATTTCAGCGCCAGATGTTTCTGTTGTGGAAATTCATATTCTGTCATCTGCAGAAAAATAGTCATGTCTTTTCTTTTTGTGGAATTATTGCTGTCTATGAGACGGTGCTTTTCCAAGCGATCCAACACCAGCATGTTCTGCCGGTGCTCCGCTTTCAGTGTAGACATTCCACCATGTGAACATAGCCTAATAGCTTGGTCAAAATTGCCTAGATATTGGACAATTCATCAAAATGTTGTCTCAGTCTTCTGATGTACCCGCTCTTAAAATTTGTCAACTGGGCAAAATATCTTGGAGTGTATTTTAAAGGCATATCTAGCAGTCAACAATCTCTAACCAAGAGGTACAGTACCCAAACGTAGTCTCTGAGAGCCTTTTTTAGGGCAGTGGAGGAAGCACTTTTATGCCCCGATGTGGCAAGACCCAGTGTCTAATCGGACAACATCTATAATTATTCACATATCTGCCTGAGACATAACGGCATGCCATGTTTTGTAGTAATCCAACATTTCTATCTTGGTTCAACATGGTTTGTCAATGAGTATATACAGTAATACCACCTGTCCTGAAAATGTAAACCGTAACTTACACCACCCAAATAGAGGCCAAAATGACACTCTTTTGGCCTCCATTGGGTGATGAGTGTCTGCAGCAAACATGGTGTAAAGAAAGCCTAACGTAAGAATTATCCACCTTTATAAATATAGGGGACTGATGGCTGATGTTCATAATAAAAAGATATGTGTCTGTGACTTTTTGTATCTGGAGATACTTGCCCAGGTATAGCTTTTATGTTGTAGCTTCTGTTTAAGGTGTAATCGTAGCCATAACTTCCAGCTGAATCTATTACTAGAAGGAAACCACCAAGGCCTGACAGACCCCATTGATTTCATATGAGGTTCATTGGGTTCCACCGAAGTAGTACTGCACAATACGAGATGAAGGCTCTAATGGGAGTCCCCTACACAAGTGTGAACAGAGCCTTATTGTGCTCATATTTGTGTATCAATTTATTTTTTGTTTTCTTTTCTTTTATAATTGTTTATTTAGTAATTTTTCATTATAACATAGAAAAGACATGTACAATTAACATAGCAGGGATGTAATTACATTATGTAAGTACATAAAAAGCAAAAACAAACATTGTACATAGAAATCAGATGAGGGTGAAATAAAATAGGGGAGGGGGGGTGTCGGAAAGTAACTGTGAAAATAAATAAGAAAAAGGAAAGGACAAGAAGAGACGTCCAGATGAAACAGTGACCATTTTTGTTTTCTGATTTGCTTGAGTGAGGACTCCCCTCTATGATATCCTTATGATGTTATAGGGCACATACATAGGGGATATCCTGGTGACACAAGATATTTAATACAACAATCTTTTCTGATTAATCATATAGCATTTATTTATATTAATTCATTCTATAACCCTCCAATCCAAAAGTCCAGTATGGAAATGGTAGAGTTAACTCAAGGTTCAGTATTAGCAATCGCAGTTAAACATAGTTCCCTTTAAATCCACTTGTCAACAGCATACCTAGTGGGAAAATGTGTCCTGATACAGGATTTGTTTAACAATTTCGAAACAATAGAACATTTTTTTTTTCACATATTTCCTATAATGTTTGGTTCTAGCACAAATAATAAAGAGAAACTCCCAGGGACCGAGAATCACTTTCAATAAATGAGGACTATTGTCTATGATCTGACAGCCCACTTAACATGACAAACTGTTTGCCTATTGTCACATGCATTTAGTGCAAATGTTTTCACTGAAAGAGCATAGTCTTCCAGCCAGGCATGACAATTCAATTCTCTTAAATATACGAAATTCCTTAAAAGCATAATGTAAATAACGCCAAAAAGCTTCTCAAGAAGATTCAACATAGCAGTAGAAGCTGAGGGAAGTGTGTCACGGACAAACGGTATGGCACGTATAAACATGCGGACGCACACAACATTGCAATTTACACATAGATTATTATTATTTCACATCTTTTACACAAGACTTGGAAGAAAGAATCATATAGGTCACATTACGAGAGAATAAACAGTCATTTTTTGTTTTTTTACAAGCGGAAATTTTTATGTTCTTTCTCTATGTACATTGCATGTAGAGGCGCGATAGGTCACATATCCGCAAATGTGAAAACCTAATGAAAGATATGTTGCAAGAATTGCTAAAATAGTCACATTGCAGACTATGATTCTGATCATAATAAAACTGTAGTTCTGGGGGCAGGTTTACAGGAAGATATATTCACACGCAGCTGATTTGTTGCCGAAATTTCTGTGGGTGGAAATCGGTTCCTTTCATTTGGACACAGATGCACATGGATTTCTGCAAGCTTTGTTAAAGGGGTACTCCGCCCCTAGACATCTTCTTTCCCCTCTAGAAAGGATAGAGGATAATATGTCAGATCGCGGGGGTCCCGCCGCTGGGGACCCCCGGGATCTCGGCTGCAGGACACCTGTTGCGGCTTCTGGCAGCGCTGGAGGCTCTCATCCTAACGCCTCACGACTACGGTGACGTGAGATCGTGATGTCACGACTCCGCCCCCATGTGATGTCACGCCCTGCTCCCTCAATGCAAGTCTATGGGAGGGAGCGTGACATCACGATCTCACGTCACCGTGGTCGGGAGCCGAAGCCTCCAGCGTTTCTGGAAGCTGCAACAGGTGGGTCCTGCAGCGGCGGGACCCCCGCAATCTCACATCTTATCCCCTATCCTTTGGATAGGGGATAAGATGTCTAGGGGTGGAGTACCCCTTTAAGATAAAGGGGACAGTCACAGAGATATGCCATGTGCGAGTCTACTCTCATTTTTGTCCGCTTAGGTCTCGATAATAAAACGCAATTGAGCTCCAACTCAGATGTAAACATAGCCATAGCCCTATGAGTACTGCCCCACCAAAAGAGATTCCCATGAGGCGTATGAATCTACCCTTAGGGCCCGTTCACATGGCAGCATTTGAGAGCAAAAAATTCCACTTCAAAATTCCAGTGAAGCAGCTTCCCATTGTTTTCTGCTCTACTGTGTGCAAGGCAGAATTCCTGCGGTGAAAAAATCTGCAGCGGAAATTCAAATTCCAAACTCCCCTAAAAGAATGATCATTTTCATTCTATCAACGGAATCCACTCAGACATGCATTGTCTTCAACTGCTCTCGAAAACGGCCGTTAGGCTCTTTTTGTTTTTTTCCTCCAATGTTAGTTATCAGGATGGGGCACAACGGGCAACAATGGGTCCCGATAATGGATCTCATTGACTATAATGGGGTCCGTCGGGCGGCATTGTTTTTTAGTGGGAGGAACGGGAGAAAAAGACAGCACATGCACAAATTTTTCTCCCACAATTCTCCCCTCCTTTCATAACAGCCGCTGCACTGCCGGGTCACAATGGCAGTGTGAAAGGGTCTTATAGTTGCTGACTTTAAATATTGGTATAATATGGAAACTATAGCCCAGTACACCTGCCCTTTTCAGCTGAATGGCATTTTCATAAACCCATGAACAAGCTGTAGAAATAAAACCATTAAAGTGGTATTCCGGCTTTATACATCTTATCCCCTATACAAAGGATAGGGGGTAAGATGTATGATTGCAGGGGTCCCGCAGCTGAGACCCCCGCGATCTCAGTGCAGCCTCGGCATTCTGTGCCAGGTGCGGCCATGCCCCCTTGTGATGTCACACCACGCCCCCTCTATTTATGTCTATGGGAGGGGGCGTGATGGATGCCCCTCCCCCTCCCATAGACATGAATGGAGGGGGCCTGGCATGACATCACTAGGGGTGTGGTCGTGACATCGCTTCTCGGTCTCAGAGGCAGCGCCCAGCACAGAATGCTGGGGGCTGCACTGAGATCACGGGGGTCCCAGCTGCGGGACCCCTGCAATCATACATCTTATTCCCTATCCTTTGGATAGGGGATAAGATGTTTAAGGCCCGAATACACCATGGAATTCATTTTTCAATGAGATTTCTGCAATAAATCTGCCGGTTCAGTGTGAACATTCCCTTACTGTCCATCCCTTCCTTGGCAAAGAAAAACCACATGTGAATTGTAGCAGTGTATTCAGTTTTACAGTGGCCTCTTAAATATATTTTATAATGAGATTTAACTATTAATAGACTAAGGCTGCGTAACCCCTTGACAGTGTTTTGGATAACTACCACTGCAGGTTTTGAGCCAAAGCTAAAAAGGGAATTAAAAATAAAAGGGAAATATAAAGGATTGATTTATACTTCTCCTTTCTGTTGGATCCACTTCTGGCTTTGGCTCAAAAACTACAGTGGCAGATTACCAAAAATCTGGCAAGTGGAAACCCTGCCTTACCTTAATCTTACCATAGATGTGTCGGAAGATTTTTGCTTTATTTCATTAATTCATTTTTTCTTTCTTATTGTCATTCATACATTTGCTGATCTTCTATGGTTGGGTTACGTGGCACCATGTACAGTATGTTCTCCAGTTTATAAAGCATCAGGCAGAATGTGATCCATGCAGAGATTTCCAAGGGAATAAAAGCAAATATTTCAGCGCAGTGAAAAGTCCCATCCTCAGCATTCTGATCTTTGGACGTTCTCCTCTTGGTCCAGGCCTTCTGGTCCTGAGGACTGATGAAGGAACTGCCCAGTGGCTCCAATATAAAGTCTTGATCTCATGGGCCATTTCTAAAAAGAAGAAAATGACACACTTTTAGTTTCTGGTGCTTTGGTGTGCTCAGCAATGTTAAAGGGGTATTCCAGGCAAAACCTTTTTTTTTTTTTTTATATCAACTGGCTCCAAAAAGTTTAACAGATTTGTAAATTACTTCTATTAAAAAATCTTAATCCTTCCAATAGTTATTAGCTTCTGAAGTTTTCTGTCTAACTGCTCAATGATGATGTCACGTCACGGGAGCTGTGCATGATGGGAGAATATCCCCATAGGAACTGCACAGCTCCCAGGACGTGAGTCATCAGAGAGCAGTTAGACAGAAAACAACAACTCAACTTCAGAAGCTAATAACTATTGGAAGGATTAAGATTTTTTTAATAGAAGTAATATACAAATCTGTTTAACTTTCCGGAGCCAGTTGATATATAAAAAAAAAGTTTTGGCCTGGAATACCCCTTTAAAGGAATTGTGTCAGGAGATATGACCCAAAATGATGGCTTAGGCTGCAGTCTTTGGATAAAACTGTTACTACAGTTTTTGAGCCAAAACCAGAATTAGATTCAAAGGAACGGGAAATATAAATGAAAAACGTATTCTTCTTTTTCCTACTGGATCCACTTCTGGCTTTGGCACTAAAACTGCTTAGAGGAAGCATGGGGCCTACAGAATTTCCGCTTGTGGAATTCCACCTCAAATTAAAGCCCATAGACTTCTATGGTATTCCACTCTCCCATTCACACTTCTGAATTTCTGCAAGCGGAATTTCAAAAGGTTGAATGGGAGTGCGGAATCCCATAGAAGTCTATGGGCTTTGATTTGAGGCTGAATTCAACAAGCAGAAATTCTGCAGTGTGAATAAACCTTACTGAGATATTCAAATCTGCACATTTGCGATATATCCACAGGATTTCCCATAAGTGTTTAACAGATGTGGGACTGGTGCCAGAAAGTTAAAAAAATGTGTAAATTACTTCTAGTAAAAATTCTTAATACTTCCAGTACTTATTAGCAGCTGAATACTACAGAGGAAATTCTTTTCTTTTGGGATTACTTTTCTGTCACGACCACAGTGCTCTCTGCTGACACCTCTGTTCATATCAGGAACTCTCCAGAGCAGCAGAAGATCCCCATAGCAAACATATGCTGCTCTGGACAGTTCCAAAAATGGACAGAGGTATCAGCAGAGAGCACTGTGGTCAGACAGAAAATAAATCCCAAAAGAAAAGAATTTCCTCTGTAGTATACAGCCGCTAATAAGTACTGGAAGGGTTAAGATTTTTTAATAGAAGTAATTTACAAATCTGTTTAACTTTCTGGCATCAGTTGATTTAAAAAAAAATAAAAAATAAAGTTTTCCACCGGAGTACCCCTTTTACTTTTATAAGTGTGTTCTAGTTTTATTATGACAGTGGACCTACTTTTATGTTCCTTTGGCGCCTGCGAGCACTTGTTCTCTTGTTCATGGTTATTAATTGGCTAGCTCTTATATGTCTATGCTGTTGTTAGTTGGGTAGGCACTGTGCACTTTATGCTCTGTAAATGTTGATATGTCTGTACTTTTGCCTGCCTTTCCTTTTTGTCATGCCGATGGTTTTTTACTTTTCAATAAAACAAAAAAAAACAAAAAACATGGACATAATTCTCTGTATCTAAGGCTAGGTTCACGCGGCCGTTTGCATCCGACCCATTAAGGGTCCAGTCGGCTTTTTATTTTTTTTTTAAAGCTGATCAGACCTTGAAACTGGTCGGATACAAACTGCTTCTACTGGGTCATGACGGACCCCATTCACTTGCATGGGGTCTGTCGGTGACCAGGTCATTTTACAGGATTTTAGCAGAGAACAACATTTTTTTCTCCGCTAAACTCCTATCCTCCTGGCCGGATTGCCGACGGGACTCCAAATAGCGGAGTCAGATGGCAATGTGAACAAGGCCTAACCATTAAGAAGGTAGGTCATACAGTGAAAGCCCCTTGGTCGCAAGCCCATGTGCACATTACATTTTATGTAACCTGCAAGTTGTACAGATCCACACAGCAGCCTCTGATCCAATACAGATTCATACAGAGTGCTTTGCACTGGATTCTATTCTATTCTAGACTTGAGAAAAATCACAGCATGTTCTTTTAAAGGGGTACTCCAGTGGAAATTTTTTTTTTTTTAAATCAACTGGCGCCAGAAAGTTAAACAGATTTGTAAATTACTTCTATTTAAAAATCTTAAACCTTCCAGTACTTGTCAGCTGCTGTACACTACAGAGGAAGTTATTTTCCTTTTAAATTTCTTTTCTGTCTGACCACAGTGCTATCTGCCATTTGTCTGTCTTGGGAACTGTCAAGAGCAGGATAGGTTTACTATGGGGATTTGCTCTTGCTCTTGACAGTTCCTGAAACAGACAGAGGTGTCAGCAGAGAGCACTGTGGTCAGACAGACAGGAAATTTTAAAAGGAAACAACTTCCTGTGGATCATACAGCAGCTGATAAGTACTGGAATTTTTAATATTTTTTAAATAGAAGTAATTTACAAATCTGTTTAACGTTCTGGCACCAGTTGATTTAAAAGGAATTGGTTTTCACTGGAGTACCCCTTTAACCCCTTAAGGACGAACACCGTAAATGTACCGTGCTGCTGAAAAATACTTAGCGCACAGCGCCGTACATTTATGGTGCAGCTTTCCTGGATCACCGTGTCTCCGTACATGGTGATCGGAACGGGATGACTGCTGATATCTATCAGCAGGCATCCCGGCATATCGCCCAGGAGGGTCCCCCCCCCCCCCCATGTCGGCGAACGCCGGAAATCGCCGGTCAATTCAGACCTGCGATTTTCTGCTATTCCGGGTCAATCGGGTCTCTGGTGACCCAGAAAAAAAAGGGTCAATGGGGCTGTCCGAGACAGCCCCATTCACCCATACCCAGCAGGAGTGAGGTGGCATGGGTGCGGCCTCACGATCACGGACCTGCTGGGCGGTAATCAGGACGGCGATCGGAGCGGAGGTCGGCGCCGGCGGGGGGTCTCCTACCTTGCCCTGGTACGGTGGGGGGTCCCCTCAGGATCGGTGGCGGCGACAGGAGCAGCAGGATCGGTCCCTGCGGCAGGATACAGCAGGAGGTGAGGTCTGGTCACCTCCTACTGTTGCTTAGCAACAACTCGCAGCATGCAAAGCCAAAGGGCATGCTGGGAGTTGTAGTTTTGCAACAGCTGGTGTTCCAACTACAACTCCCAGCATACCCTGGTAGTCTGTGCATGCTGGGGGTTGTAGTTTTGCAACAGCTGGAGGCACATTTTTTTCTATGAAAAAGTGTGCATTCACTGTTGCATAACTACAACTCCCAGAATGCACAGACTACCAAAGGGCATGCTGGGAGTTGTAGCAGTGTGCCTCCAGGTGTTGCAAAACTACAACTCCCAGCATGCCCTTCGGCTGTCAATTCATGCTGATTGTTGCAGTTTTGCAACAGCTGGAGACACATTGGTTGTGAAACCGAGTTTGTTACCTAACTCAGTGTTTCGCAACCAGTGTGCCTCCAGCTGTTGCAAAAATACAACTCCCAGCATGCACTGAAAGACTGTACATGCTGGGAGTTGTATTTTTGCAACAGATGGAGGCACACTTGTTGGAAAATACTGAGTTAGGTAACTGAAGGTTTTACAACCAGTGTGCCTCCAGCTGTTGCAAAAGTACAACTCCCAGCATGCACGGTCTGTCAGTATATGCTGGGAGTTGTAGTTTTGCAACAGCTGAAGGTTTCCCCCCCAACCCCATGTGGGTTTGCAGCAAGTTTTCTGCTGCAAGTTTGACATGCGGCAAATTTTCCGCCACAGCTCAAACTCCCAGCCCAAACTCACTGTAAACCCCACCGTGTGAATGTATCCTAAAAACACTACACTACACCTACACAAAATAAAAAGTAAAACACTGCATACACACATACCCCTACACAGTCCCCCTCCCCCATAAAAAAAAAAGTCTCCAAAACAGAGCCTCCAGCTGTTGAAAAACAACAACTCCCTGTTGTTGTCCAGGCATGCTGGGAGTTTTGCAACAGCTGGAGACACCCTGTTTGGGAAACACTGCCGTGGGGTATGTTTGTGGCGGATTCAAATCCCAGTTTAGACCTCAAATTCGCTCTCTCACTTCGGAGCCCTATCGTATTTCAAGGAAACAGTTTAGGCCCACATATGGGGTATCTACGTACTCGGGAGAAATTGCGTTACAAATTTTGGGGGGGATTTTACCCCTTATGAAAAGGTAAAGTTGGGGTCTACACCAGCATGTTAGTGTAAAAAAAAAAAAAATGTTTTACATTAACATGCTGGTGTTGCCCCATACTTTTAATTTTCACAAGGGGTAAAAGGAAAAAAAAAGACCCCCAAAATTTGTAACGCAATTTCTCCTGAATACGGAAATACCCCATATGTGGGTGTAAAATGCTCTGCGGACGCACAACAAGGCTCAGGAGTGAGAGTGCACTATGTACATTTGAGGTCTAAATTGGTGATTTGTACAGCGGTTCTGACATAAACGCAAAACACTAAATACCCACATGTGACCACATTTTGGAAACTGCACCCCTCACGGAACATAACAAGGGGTATAGTGAGCCTTAACACCCCACAGGTGTTTGACAAATTTTCGTTTGAGTTGGATGTGAAAATGAAAAAAAAAATTTTTTTCGCTAAAATGCTTGTGTTACCCAAAATTTTTTCATTTTCACAAGGGAGAATAGGAAAAAAGGCCCCCAAAATTTGTAACCCCATTTCTTTTGAGTAAGAACATACCCCATATGTGGATGTAAAGTGCTCTGCGGGTAAACTACAATGCTCGGAAGAGAAGGAATGCCATTTGGATTTTGGAGAGAGAATGTGTCCGAAATTGAAGGCTATGTGTGTTTACAAAGCCCCCATAGTGCCAGAACAGTGGACCCCCCCACATGTGACCTCATTTTGGAAACTACACCCCTCAGGTAATGTAATAAGGGGTACCGTGAGCATTTATGCCCCACAGGTGTCTGACAGATTTTTGGAATAGTGGTCCGTGAAAATGAAAAATTTTATTTTTTGACAGCCCACTGCTCCAAAGATCTGTCAAAAACCAGAGGGGTGTAAATACTCACTGCACCCCTTATTAAATTCTGCAATTACCCCTTGTGAAAATGAAAAATTTGGGGTAACATCAACATTTTAGTGAAAAAAATCAAATTTTTTATTTTCCTGTCCAACTTTAGCAGAAATTTGTCAAACACCTGTGGGGTGTTAAGGCTCATTGTACCCCTTATTATGTTCCTTGAGGGGTGTAGTTTCCAACATAATATACCATGTGGTTTTTTTTTGCTGTTCTGGCCCCTATGGCTTCCTAAATGCCACATGCCCCCCAAAAACCATTTCAGCAAAATTTGCTTTCCAAAAGCCAAATGTGACTTCTTCTCTTCTGAGCATTGTAGTGCACCAGCAGTGCACTTGATGTCCACACAAGGGGTATTTCCATACTCAGAAGAGATGGGGTTACAAAAACCCCTTGCAAAGATAACCCCTTGCAAAAATGTAAAATTTGGGGGAAAACCAGCATTTTAGTGAAAAAAAATCATTTACACATCCAAAGTTAACGAAAAGTCGTCAAAACACCTGTGGGGTGTTAAGGCTCACTGGACCCCTTGTTACGTTCCTTGAGGGGTATAGTTTCCAAAATAGTATGCCATGTTGTTGTTGTTTTTTCTTTTTTTTTTTTTTTTGCTGTTCTGGCACCATAGGGGCTCCCTAAATGTGACATTCCCCCCAAAAACCATTTCAGAAAAACTCACTCTCCAAAATCCCATTGTCGCTCCTTCCCTTCCGAGCCTTGTAGTGCACCCACAGAGCACTTGACATCCACATATGAGGTATTTCCTTACTCAAGAGAAATTGGGTTACAAATTTTGGGAGGCTTTTCACCCTTTATAAAATTTCAAAAACTGGGTCTACAAGCACATGAGAGTGTAAAAAATGAAGATTTTGAATTTTCTCCTTCAGTTTGCTGCTATTACTGTGAAACACCTAAAGGGTTAACACACTTTCTGAATGTCATTTTGAATACTTTGGGGGTGCAGTTTATATAATGGGGTATTTCTAATATGAAGACCCCTCAAATCCACTTCAAAACTGAACTGGTCCCTGAAAATTTAGATTTTGAAAATTTTGTGAAAAATTGCTGCTGAACTTTGAAGCCCTCTGATGTCTTCCAAAAGTAAAAACATGTCAACTTTATGATACAAATATAAAGTAGACATATTGTATTTGTGAATCAATATATACCGTAAATTATTTGGAATATCCATTTTCCTTTAAAGCAGAGTGTTTCAAATTTAGAAAAATGCTAAATTTTCAAAATTTTTATGACATTTTGGGATTTTTCACCAAGAAATTATGCAAGTAACGACGAAAATTTACCACTGTGTTAAAGTAGAATATGTCACGAAAAAACAATGTCGGAGTCAGAATAATCGGTAAAAGCATTCCAGAGTTATTAATGCATAAAGTGATAGTGGTCAGAATTGCGTCAGGCTGCATCCTTAAAGGGGTTCTCTGGTGCTTACACATCTTATCCCCTATCCAAAGGATAGAGGATAAGATGCCTGATCGTGGGAGTCCCGCCACTGGGGACCCCCGGGATCATGCACGCGGGACCCCGTTTGTAATCAGTCCCCGGAGCGTGTTCGCTCCGGGACTGATTACCGGCGACTACAGGGTGGGCGGCTTGTGACGTCACGCCCCCATGTGATGTCACGCTCCGCCCCTCAATGCAAGCACGCGGGAGGGGGTGTGACAGCTATCACGCCCCCTCCCGTAGGCTTGCATTAAGGGGAGGAGCGTAACATCACATGGGGGCGGAGGCGTGACGTCACACACTGCCGGCCCGGTGGTCGCCTGTAATCAGACCCGGAGCGAACACGCTCCGGGGACTGATTACAAACGGGGTCCCGCGTGCATGATCTCGGGGGTCCCCAGCGGCGGGACTCCAGCGATCAGGCATCTTATACCCTATCCTTTGGATAGGGGAAAAGATGTGTAAGCACCGGAGAACCCGTTTAAGGTGAAAAAGGGCTCAGTCCTCAAGGGTTAAATGTAGCACAAAAAATGGCCATTGTTTTCTATGATCTCATGAACTAGAAAGGCATGGGGCAATGGGAGAATAGTCATATAAAGAAATTAATGAAGGGGCGTAGGAACAGCTAGCTGTCACCCCCTTGCAGTTATTTTACCCTCAGCATAGTGTATGCCAACAAAAAGAATCAGTGAGGGACACGTTTATTGACAGCGGCATTTAGAGAGCTGATCATGAAGGGCCTATCTTAAATATATAATGTTACAAGTTATGGTACTAGATTTCCAACATGGGACGGTAATCCAGGGTTTTATTCTGATACATATTTGGAGTCAGCAAGGAATTTTCCCCCAATACGGGGCAACTGGCATCTGCCTCATATGGGTTTTTATTTTGTTATCCCCCCTGAATCTATAACAATAAGGCTATAGGTTGGACTTGATGGATACGTATTCCAGCCTTATCAACTATATATCACTATGTATATAATAACTGAAGGATATTAAATTTACTTAAAGCGTTACTGTTGTAAAAAATAAGAGCTGACCTGCCCACCTCACACGATCTAACCGCTGTAATGAGTCGGATATGAGTAAAGTCTCTTCTATCGAGACATTCCAAATGTATGAATCCCGCAACACACCCAAAGATGTCAAGTGCAAAATAGCAGAGCTTTGTTGGCCCATGTTCACAATGCAACATTTCGACGGTATCACACGGTCTTTATCAAGCGGTGTGATAGAAACGTTGCAATGTGAACATGGGCCAATGAAGCTCTGCTATTTTGCACTTGACATCTTTGGGTGTGCTGCTGGATTCATACGTTTGGAATCTATGCACGCGGTCTGCGACTCGGACTGTATGTCTTGCCATTTGCACCCCTCTTCCTGAGGAAACTTCTACGGTTTTGCTGCCTACCCTGTGGTTTTTGTTTTTATATCTAGAGATGAATGCTGAGACCCTGACTGATCAAAACTTTTGACATGACAAATGTTTTTTGTTTTTTTTAAAGACAGTAACATTTTAAATAATCCTCCATATGTTGAAATGCCTGTTTCATGTATGTTTCCAGAACTTCTCATCCATGATGCATTGCTATGAGGCACTGCCTTCATACTTTCCCTAGCCTGGCCCATCTGCCCAGGTTACGAGAAGTCATGGTTGGAATAGATTTTTGATGACGCACTGGGAACTTATCCCCATACCTTAACAGGATGTAAGTATCCATCCCCATTGTGCAGGGTTCCTAGAAGGTCTGGACTGATGCTGCCTGAGTTACTGGGGGCTGCGGACTGATGGCTGTGGCTGTTTTCATCTTCTTCCTGGAGACTACGGGTAAGATGTGCAATGTAGGTGGTGGCGAGTATGAGAACATCCAACTTTGAGAGTTTTGTGTCTGGAGGCACAGAAGGCAATGTCCTCTGTAGTTCTAAGAAAGCATGTCGCAGAGTCTGCACCCGATTTCTCTCTCGGGCAGCATTGGCAGCAGCTGGACGACCTCCCATATTACTTCCTCCTGCCTTTGGTTCTTCTAATGTTCCTTTTCCCAAGGAAATATGTGAACTTTTCTCAGAGCCCCCTGGAGATTCTTCTCTGCTGTGCACAAGACTGGTCGCCAGAGGGCGTTGGACTTTCTCCACCATAGCCACAGTGAATACTGCAAGAATCAACAATACAGAAGTATTAGATTTTAGTCACTCGTGAGTAATACTGAGAGGTATGTAAAGCATCTTATGTCAGAAAATGCTGTTATATGCATACAAAATATGGCACCCAATCTATCACTAGATTCCAAAAGTTAGTTTCTCCAGAGATGTGGACTGGTCAGAAAAGGGTTCTAATGGAAGTGTTAAAGGAAAACTGTCAGCCAGTTCACCCACATCAGGGTGAAGATCAGGGGGCAGGGCTTAATGGCTCAATTTACATATTCATTGTTCGTGACTCCACTTCAGCAGTACTTATCAGCTGCTGTATGCTCCAGAGGAAGTTGTGAAGTTCTTTCCAGTCGGACCACAGTGCTCTCTTCTGCCCCCTCTGTCTGTGACAGGAACTGTTCGGAGCAGAAGAAGTTGGTTATCGAGATTTGCTCCTACTCTGGACAGTTCCTGATACAGACAGAGGTGTCAGCAGAGAGCACTGTGATTTAACTGGAAAGAATGACACAACATCCTCTATAGTATACAACAGCTGAAAAGTACTGGAAGGATCATGATTGTTAAATAGAAGTAATTTACAAATCTAATAAATCTAGTTTGCCCTACCTCAAGGAAGGAATAATTAAATTATTGAAAACCATGCTTCAATTGTAATATATATTCTTTACTTTATTAAAATTAACAATATCTAATAAACTATCTTCACACAGGGCCCTTGTGTGAAAAATAGAATAGACAGTTCACAATTATTAATAAAACATTAAGCATAAAATAGACATAAAATTGTAGCCACTAGTGAATAACTGTTCATTTGATCCTGTTGAAAATATTCAAATAATGTTATAACAACCAGCGTCCATAAATGTCACTAAATGGTTAACACAGGTTGCAGCCTGGTTATTTAATTTTAAGTATTCAAATGTTTCAAAATGTTTCTGAATGTTCAGATGTTTCAGAAATGTAGCGCTGTAGCGTAAGTGTAGAGCACTATAGCACAGGTGGCAGAATATGTTACCAGTCTCTGGATTGCCGTCCGCTGTAGATGGAATTAGGATACCAGCGATCCTCCCAGAGTTGCAGGAGTTGAGCGTTGGCTTGCGCTGGCGATGGCAGGTCTGGTCTGCACCGGACCGATGGAGAGCCGCTCGCTGATGGTGGAACTCACTGCTGAGGTAGTTGGCAAAACCTCGTGGGGTCAGCGTCTGTGACAGAGTCCTGCCTGAACATCCATTTACTGAAGTATTCCCTGCGCCCAGCCAGCTTCCTATAAAACTATCGCTACCTGGTAGCCCAGCCTATTCCATCAAGTGAGCACGCACAGCTTCTGGTCCCAGCCTCTGTCTCCAGCGTTTGCCTCCAGCCGGTTACCAGTGACATCACACGCTGACCCCACGAGGTTTTGCCAACTACCTACAGCAGTGAGTACCACCATCAGTGAGCGGCTCTCCATCGGTCCGGTGCAGACCAGACCTGCCATCGCCAGCGCAAGCCAGCGCTCAACTCCTGCAACCCTGGGAGGATCGCTGGTATCCTAATTCCACCTACAGCGGACGACTATCCAGAGACTGGTAACATATTCTGCCACCTGTGCTATAGTGCTCTACACTTAGGCTATAGCGCTACATTTCTGAAACATCTGAACATTCAGAAACATCTGAATACTTAAGATTAAATAACCAGGCTGCAACCTGTGTTAACCATTTAGTGACATTTATGGACGCTGGTTGATATAACATTACTTAAATATTTTCAACAGGATCAAATGAACAGTTATTCACTAGTGGCTACAATTTTTATGTCTATTTTATGCTTAATGTTTTATTAATAATTGTGAACTGTCTATTCTATTTTTCACACAAGGGCCCTGTGTGAAGATAGTTTATTAGATACTGTTCATTTTAATAAAGTAAAGAATATATATTACAATTGAAGCACGGTTTTCAATAATTTAATTATTCTTCATATTTTTTTAAAACTCTATACACCTTCCTTGAGGTCGGGCAAACTAGATTTATTTGTATTTATATTGTTTACACCTTGGGTATAGGTGAATGCCCATCAGACCTCGGTCAGTGTAAAGATTGTGAGCTGCACCATTTTTTTTCTCATTTAGTATTAATTTACAAATCTGTTTAACTTTTTGGCCCCAGTTGATTTGAAAACATTCCTTTGCCTCCAGAATACCCTAAAAAAAAGGTGTTTTGTAGTGAAAAATAACTTATCCCTTATCCAAACGATAGGGGATAAGTTATAGATCGTGGGGGGTCCAACCGCTGGGACCCTCCACGATCTCCTGAACAGGGCCCCGGCAGTCTGCTGGAAGGGGGAGTACCAACCCCTACATGGAGCGGTGGCGACACGGCCCCTCCATGTATCCCATAGAGATACATGGAGGGGGTGGGCCGGCCGTGGCTTCCTGCAGGGGTCAGAACGGTCGCTTCCAGCAGGCTGCCGGGGCCCCGTTCCGAAGTTTGCCTTGTGTAAGTGTTTCTCCAGACAATGAAGGTGTCAATATGTAGATTTGAGCTCACTGTGCAGCCTTTACTATTTTATTATATCATCGAGGGTCGGTGTTCCAGTTTCTTTGAACAGAGATTTAATGACCCCATCTATTGACTCTGCTTAGTAAAAGTAAATTCAGCAGCCCCCCAGCTTCCGCCATGATGGATGATGATGTATTCATGCCCATAAACACAAAATGACGCTTTTTGTAAATGTACCCCACAATGCCATGCATGAATCCCAAGCTAGGGAGTTTGTGTGATGTTGTATTGTGGCATCTGGTTGCGCCTAGCAGTATCAATGCGAAAGAAAAGGACATATTTAAGGCAGACGTGGAACTGTTGCACTAAGCTAATATTTTAATGTAACAATTTAATTTTATGTTTCCCATTCATTTCATAGTTTACATCTTACTACATTTCTTCTGTATCAGCAGCCACAATATTCCCCCAGTGTCCATCATTGCCCCCATAATGCCAGCCACAGTGCCACCTAATATCTGCCATGTTGTTCTTATACAGCTATTTCAAATACTCCTTAGTGTTTATCATATTGCCCCCATATTACCAGCCACAGTCTCCCACCCACTCCCACACACACAGACAGTTGTCTGCCACATTGCCCTCATTCTTCCGATCTACAGTTCCCCTTATCCTCAGCCACACTGCCCCCTATAGCAAGGAACCATGATAATCGAGCAAAGTGAACATCTCCAATCAGAGAAGTAAGGCTGGGTTCACATTTATCAGGCGACCGACATAGTTTCCCTCTAGTGTGCACCGGAGGGAAATTGATGCTAGAACTGATCCCATTCATTTGAATGGGATAGTTCACAATCATCCAGCGTCTCTATTTTGACGCCGGATGGTTGGACACGTCGGAGGGCACCAGACAGGGGAACACAGCTTACTGCATCCCCCTGTCCGCCATACAGTTGTGGCATCAGTTGCGTCAGTTACTGTTACAGTATTGTGGTATTATTTAGACATGGTATGGTGGTGTTATCCAGTCATGGGGAGGGCATCCTGTTACAGTATCATGGTGTTATCCAGCCCCATTACTTGGTGTTAGGCAGTCACTGTATTTTGATGTGTGATGTCCCAGTACAGGTATACAGTCCTGTACTACCTGTAGGCCCTGTCAGGTTGAGTCCCTCAGTGACCTGGGGGCTCCCCTGCAGGGTCTCCCCCTGTTGTCTCCATGTTGTTTTATATAGTGTGTGTGCGTCACTTTAATGCATAAACAGGATCCCTATGTAAAGATAGTATAAAGGACCTTTGGAGGTCTCAAGGACCTGTGAGTAAGTCTGTCACATGTTATATTATGCAGTCACATGATTTGTTGTCACATGTACTCCCAGAGAGCACCAGCTTAACCTATGACCCACAGCTTAACCAATGGGCTTTAGCCCAGCCCCCCCCCCCTACTATATAAAGGGGCGGCCATTGCAATTCGCTCTCTTTGCTGCCAGCTCTTCTGCTGCAGGCAGCTCTTTCATCTTAGTCTTTGCTGGGGAAGCAACTACCAGAGATCTCAGGACAAGTGATCAGCATCTGGAGGGCCACAGAAACTTCAGTCACTGAAACTAGTCAAGTCCTGCACATAGTCAAGTCTAATTACAAGTCAAGTTTATTACAAGTATATTGGTCCAGCAAGCTGCAAGGTCATCTGGGTCCTGGCCACCTCTCTGGGAATTCTGGCCTTAGTTGTGAAGATAATTCCCCTGTCTTCTACCCAGTAAAGCCTTCGTTTGACCATAACTGGTTGTGGACTCTTTATTCACTACTAGCAATTGGGATAGCGGAGAATCCGGGTGTGTGGTGTTCCGGAACACGAAAACCACACTTGCGTCACGAACACTAGGGGTTAATACCATCCAGCCCCCGGGGTTAATACCATCTGACCCGGCCAACCTACACCGCCACACCCGTGGTCCCGCCATTAACACCGGTGGTCACCACAGGTGCTATCCATTTATCGGATGTTGGTTTTCCTCTGTGTACAGATTTAACACTGACCAATTATCATTACCTTGACTCAAAAACAAGCGATTCATTGTAAAATGTAGGGCCGCATCCCCACATGCCGGTGATCTCATGTGGCCAAAGCTATGTCCCCACGTGTCCTCCAGTGGCCGCACGATGTTTCTGGGCATATTACTGGGGGGGACGTATTCTGGCTCAGTGCCTAGGGCAGTGAGAGATATAAATACGGCCCTGATGATAGGTAATATTCAAAAGTAGCAATAGAAAGATTCCAGTCTCATGGATCTGTCACCGTCACATTCACACCAGCTGTATTATTGGGCAGATCAACTAGATGATATATATTATTTGTGTTACAAAAGAAGGAGAAGGATTTAAAAAGGAAAACTCAAGATCCTTCTGACAACCTGATGAAATGTGTATACTCCCTGCATAAGCTGCTTATTCTAATTTCATGTTATTAACTCTTGGATATTTGCACATTAAATGTTGTTATATAGGCAATGATCACTTAAAGGGGAATAGAAGGATTTGTTTTGTATGGATAATTTGTGGTTATATAGTAGTTGCTACTGACAGATAATACAAACTGTTGCTCTATTGATAGCCGTGACTTGTATTTGACATACAGCCTATTGCTGTAGATACAGATATTAATGTATAAGTACATGTAATTTTGTGCCATACACTGTACCAAAATTAATGCTGACAAAAATAACACAGAATTGTAAATGGTACAGGAACCTAAATTGTACATAGAAAAAAAAAAAACATCTGGTCCATATATTTGTTATGAATATGTCTGTAAATGGGCCAAAGGTGTCGAATGCAACTGGGACCTGATGTCTGAGAGGCCCCAATAACCTCTCTGTCATAACATGTCTATAAATGCTACACAGTATGTGGGGGCCCCTGATACAAATTTTGCCCAGAAACTTTAAATTACACCTTAGGCTGGGTTCACATATGTCCGGCATTCAGCACAGGTGAACTCAGCCTAAATCTCAACTAATGCCATAACTGATGACAACGTTGCGGCATCAGGTGCCCTCAGGTGTCCAACCATTCAGCGTCAAAGTTGAGATGCTGGATGATTGTGAACTGTCCCATTCAAATGAATGGAATCAGTTCTAGTTTCAGTTTCCCTCCAGCATCCGGCTCCAGCAAAACTTCATCATGTGTCCATTGTTTGTGATTGCCGGATGGGGAAAAGCAGCAAGATGCATTCCCCTGTCTGTGCCTGTCCGGCGAGTCCAATTATCCAGAATCCAAACTGAGATGCCGGATGATTATGAACTGTCCCATTCAAATGAATGGGATCAGTTCTTGCTTCATTTTCCCTCCGATGCACTTTCTGCAGCGCTGGAGGGGGGGGGGGACTCATGACGCATATATATATGTAAAGGAGGCCTTAGGAAGGGTTCTCACATAGTACTTTGATCAGAATATGTAGCCATAAGCAGGAGTGGGCCCAGAATGCAGACAAATGTGTAAATCGTTTCATTATAGTTTTTCTCTGGTCATTTCCACTTCTGGTTTAGTCTGAGAAAAAATACTGAGCAAAATGAGCTCCAAGATGAGAACCAAATACTGTCCAAATATGAGTAAATCTAGGCCTTTAGGGGGGCTGTTTATTTGTTGTGGAGCGCAGAACTCCTGTTCCTATGAGGCACACTAATGCCTTTAGGACAGTGGTCTTCAAACTGTGGCCCTCCAGATGTTGCAAAACTACAACTCCCAGCATGCCAGGACAGCCAACGGCTGTCCTGGCATGCTGGGAATTGTAGTTTTGTAACATCTGGAGGGCCACAGTTTGAAGACCACTGCTTTAGGACGTCTAGTCCAGGTGATAAAATGTTACATGGTGAAATCTATCAGTTTATCAGCACAAGTTCGTCCTGTAGCCCCATAAACAATCAGACACATCCAATAAAGTCCGAAGGTTTATGAATAGATCAGTACAGATCCAGGGGGGTTGTGTTTCTGCTGGACAAAATAGAGGCGTAGTCTATCATAATTGTATAGCAGAGGTTATTTTGGGAAAGAGCCAAAAAGCAAAATAGACCAAGAAGAATACGTCAGAGTGTTTTGCGGGGCATTTCTTTTGGATCTGTATTTATTTTATAAGTGAACTTCTAATACACCTTGGATTATATTGGATGTGCCAAACTGCTCCTGTTTTCCTGCTGCCTGTGCTTACGCCAGGCCTTTGTGTAGGCACGCATGGGATGGTGGCATTAAAACTGGTGGCATGATTCTACTATAAACCTATCACTTAATTGTAATGTAAGAAATTGCTTTACATGTTTTAAAATGCAGAGAAATTAAGTGCAAAGAAATTCCTGGGGGGGGGGGGGGGTGCCATGGGCGATGCACAGGTTATATTTATTTATTTATTTATTTATTTATTAATTTTTTAAGTCAATAGGAAAATATAAAAAGTTATGCCTACAATGCTGTTTGTTTACAATGTTATTTCTTCATTAAGTGGCATTTTTTGGGGTCCGTAGCTGTAGCTGGTGGGGTATTTAGCTCATGTAGACCGCTATAGGTTGAACAAAAATAGAAAAATGCTTGTGTTAATGTATGTATGTGTGTTTTTTCTTCTTCATATTTTCTCATAAAGATCCTAGATCCTAGTACCATCTTGCAAAACTTAAAGGGGTACTCCAGTGGAAAACATATATTTTTTTTTTTAAATCAACTGGTGCCAGAAAGTTAAACAGATTTGTAAATTACTTCTATGAAAAAATCTTTACCCTTCCAATACTTTTTAGCAGCTGTATGCTACCGAGGAAATTCTTTTCTTTTTGAATTTCTTTTTTGTCTTGTCCACAGTGCTCTCCAGGAACTGTCCAGAGCAGCATAGATTTGCAATGGGGAATTTCTCCTGCTCTGGACAGTTCCTGATACGGGCATCAAGTGTCAGCAGAGAGCACTGTGGACAAGACAAAAAAGAAATTCAAAAAGAAAAGAATTTCCTCTGTAGCATACAGCTGCTAAGAAGTACTGGAATGATAAAAAAATTTTTTTATAGAGGTCATTTACAAATCTGTTTAACTTTCTGGCACCAGTTGGTTTAAAAAAAATAAAATAAATTCCACCGGAGTACCCCTTTAAGATTCCATATATTCCTAGATAAGGGTATGTTCACACTACGGATAATGAACAGAATCTCCGTGCGGACCGCGCGGCACTGTGCCATGACCTTTGATGGCTGTGCAGTGTTCGCGGACTTCTGCGCAAAGAATGAACATGTTCTTTCTTTTCGCGGAACAATTTCAGCGGCAGAATTGTCCGCAGCTGAAATTCCGCAGTGTGAACGGGTCTCGCAGAAACCCATTCACACTGATGTTTATGGTCACACCGCGTAATTCCTTTCGTGGCATTCTGCCCATGAAATTCCGCGGGAATTACGTAGTGTGAACATACTCTAAGAATGAATGTCATACCCATAGTAAGGCTTCTTTCAAATAAAGCTTCTTTTTTTTTTTTTTTTTGATGGCTTGTAAAAAAATGCCATAAATTTCACACATTTCTACAAGATTTTTGATTGGCCTTTTTTTCAATTCTCATGTTAAAATTGTGTTTTGGGTAATTTTACTTTTGTTTTGGTTTTGTTTTTCTGTTTTCCCCCTACAGAAAAGCCTGTTGGTAATGCATTTCACTATTGCCTTACAACAAAAATCTAAAAAAATAAATAAATATGTTTAAAAAAAAAGGGAAATAAATAAATATGTTTAAAAAAAAATAAAAAAAATTCCAGTCACAATACAGCAAAAAAAAATAATTAAAAAAATTAATAAGTAAATAAATAAGTCAGGATTATGTGCAATCACCCTAAGGAAAGCAGTGGGTTATGGTCAGGTATGGCACACACATGCAACAGGATTGTATTGTATATTTGTAGGGCATTGTAAAGTTGTATTTATCAGGATATATAGATAGATAGATAGATAGATAGATAGATAGATAGAGAGATATATATATATATATATATATATATATATATATATAGACTGGTTTATAAAATGACCTGTTTATTCTCAAAGCACTTAAATCTCCTAGTACTTGTCTGTAATTGCTTTTTTGGGACTTGTAGTTCTACAGTGGCTGGAGCAGTGATATAGGTTTAGATATGGAATTAGTAGGCAGATGAGGAATATAGGCAGGATACACTAAATATTTGACAATATTTATAAGGGTATAGAAGTGCATTAATTTAAAACATTGCCCAAATGTTATGATACCTTCCTATATGTGCTTTTGTATGTACAAGATTTAAAGTCGTTTGCCACAAGTCATAGCATTAAACTCACATTAGAACCACAATAGTATTTCCCTATGTGATGTAGGATTTTTACCATTGCTGAGATTAAAATATTTTGATACCGAATTATTTAATTTTGTTATTTCTGGTGTGCCTCCAGCTGTTGCAAAACTACAACTCCCAGCATGCCCGGACAGCCTTTGGCTGTCCGGGCATGCTGGGAGTTGTAGTTTTGCAACAGCTGGAGGCACACTGGCTGGAAAAAAAACTGAATTATGCACATATGCACATTATGCAGTGTGAACAGTGCCCAATAAATTACCGCACCTTAGAGCAGCAGTGCAGAATGGGGAGACAGTCAGCGCTATATACTCGGCCCAGACACTATCGCCTTTATAACCATCTGTGCATATTATCTATTTAGTTCTAATTAATATTAATATTTAGTTCTAATGTATTATATGGTAGCTAGTTTCATGTACGTCTACATTGCCAAATTTCTAAAATATATTCTAAAAGGAGATGCCTAGAAAAAAATACAGAAGATTATATATAACCAAAATATCCTAAATATTAGTAAACACACTATAATTCTGTTCTGTATATTACATTTCACCTAACAATGTTTCTACTGTTATAATCCTTTATTTTCTTTATTTTTTTTCTTTCTTTTCATAATACAATTAGTAGAAGTTTTGAAACTTTGTTTTGTTTTTTTATGTTTTTAATAAATCTGCTTCTACTTGTAGCAGAGAAGAAAAACATTTTTGGATCCTGGTAAATGAAATAAATAAATAAATAACTAAATAAATAACAATACTAAATATGTCAGGAAGCTTTACAAACAGTTGCTAGTTTGACCATGGACTTGAGGGAAGTGTATATACCATTGCTTCTGTATACACTTATGCTGCCTATTTTATTCAACACATAATTCTACTATAGGGTCATTATAAGGGATGTAAAGAAAACGAAGGATAAATAAGTATATAAATAATAATAATATGGTGGTGATGGTCCAGGAAATATTCTTATTTACATTAACAAATTATTATTACTATTATAATTATTATTCATACAAAACAATGTGGTGCTGGTTACACATTTGATTTAGATCATCCAGGAAATATTCTTCTTTACATTAAGAAATTACTGTTGTTATTATTATTATTATTATTATTATTATTATTTCTATTATTATTCATGCAAAACAATGTGGTGCTGGTAACACATTTGGTTTAGATGGTCCAGAAAATATTCTTCTTTACATTAACAAATTACTGTTGTTATTAATATTATTATTGCTATTAGTATTATTGTTGCTATGATGATGATTATTATTATTATTAGTCATGCAAAACAATGTGGTGCTGGTAAAACCTTTGATTTTGATGATCCAGGAAATATTCTTCTTTACATTAACAAATTACTGTTGTTGTTGTTGTTATTAATAATATTATTATTATTATTATTGCTATTATTTTTATTATTGTTGCTATGATTATTATTATTATTATTCATGCAAAACAATATGGTGCTGGTAACACATTTGGTTTAGATCGTCCAGGAAATATTCTTCTTTACATAAACAAATTACTGTTATTATTAATATTATTATTATTGCTATTAGTATTATTGTTGCTATGATTATTATTATTAATATTATTATTCATGCAAAACAATATGGTGCTGGTAAAACATTTGATTTAGATGGTCCAGGAAATATTCTTATTTACATTAACAAATTACTGTTGTTATCATTATTATTATTATTATTATTATTATTCATGTAAAACAATGTAGTTCTGGTTACACATTAGGTTTTGATGGTCCAGGAAATATTCTACTTTACATTAACAAATTACTGTTGTTATCATTATTATTATTATTATTATTATTATTATTATTCATGTAAAACAATGTGGTTCTGGTTACACATTAAGTTTTGATGGTCCAGGAAATATTCTACTTTACATTAACAATCTTCTAATATTATGGATCTGGTGGGAGTTGAAATCTATCATACAACATAAAGCAACAACTAACACACTGGATACATTATAAACAGAACCAAATAAAGTGAAGTGGTCCATAGGGTGTTGTGCTGAGTGAATAAGGTACCTGGATCCAGAAGAGAGTCCTGCAGACAGTCAGCCTGTGGGGTCAGGGCTGGAGGTAATGATGGGGATAGGGTGATGTCCTCCTGGTTATGAGGGTCTGGCTGTCATCACTGGACACAGCAGATGTCTGTGGGGCTGGTGTCTCTCTCATCTGCACCAAAACCCCAATAGGAAGGGAGGTGGTCCTGAGCTTATGTGAAATGTTCAGATTGTTGCCTGCCCATTATTCTCACCCCACCCACATATCAAATGACCTCGACTAGTCATGTGCAAACCCTACCCCTAACCTGGGTCACCACAGAGCCCCCTGCCTCTAAATGACCTGCTTAGATAGCTGTAGACACAAATACCTGTGCACCATCAGAAATCAGGACATTCATCTAAACCTTATATATAGTGTCCAGTGATCAGAAAAGCAGAACATAGACAGGAGGTAGACTTTTTTCACCTAGGGTAAAGGTTCAGTTTGCTGCCTTAGCCTGTATCTAGATACCCTAGGGCAGTGTTTCCCAACCAGGGTGCCTCCAGCTGTTTAAAAACTACAACTCCCAGCCAAAGGCTGTCCGGGCATGCTGGGAGTTGTAGTTTTGAAACAGCTGGAGGCACCCTGTTGGGAAACACTGCCCTAGGCTAAAGCAACATAGCTTGTTTCCACCCCTGTGAGCACTAAGTAATGCCCTTTTACTCCCATCCAACTACCCCCTGATTTGAATATATCTAGTATATTTTCTGACTAATGAAAGAAATAGCCAACACACAGAATACCTTCATATTATTGTAAAAAAAAGGTTCAGTTTGCTGTCTTAGCCTGTATATAGATAACCTAGGGGAGTGTTTCCCAACCAGGGTGCCTCCAGCTGTTTCAAAACTACAACTCCCAGCATGCCCGGACAGCCTTTGGCATGCTTGGAGTTGTAGTTTTGAAACAGCTGGAGGCACCCTGTTGGGAAATAGAGATGAGTGAACTTATAGTAAATTCGATTCGTCACGAACTTCTCGGCTCGGCAGTTGATGACTTATCCTGCGTAAATTAGTTCAGCCTTCAGGTGCTCCGGTGGGCTGGAAAAGGTGGATACAGTCCTAGGAAAGAGTCTCCTAGGACTGTATCCACCTTTTCCAGCCCACCGGAGCACATAAAAGCTGAACTAATTTATGCAGGAAAAGTCATCAACTGCCGAGCCGAGAAGTTCGTGACGAATCAAATTTACTGTAAGTTCGCTCATCTCTATTGGGAAACACTGCCCTAGGCTAAAGCAACATAGCTTGTTTGCACCCCTGTGAGCGCTAAGCAATGCCCTTTTATTCCCATCCAACTACCCCCTGATTTGACTATATCTAGTATATTTCCTGACTAATGAAAGAAATAGCCAACACACAGAGTACCTTCATATTATTGTAAAAAAAAAAATATATACAATTCTAATTAGATTTGTAAAACTGGGATTACACCCAAAATTAGTTTGCTATTTTATGTTATTTATTTATTTTTTGTTTCACTTAAAAAATAAATGCCCCCAATTTTTACCCCTACGATGCAGTTTTTTGTGTGTTTATTACAAAAAAAATGTTTGTATTAGTATAGGCATTTTCAGTACAAGTCTTCTGGTTCTTTCATCATGTGACTTTTATAGAGGATATCTATTAAAGTATAAGGCTAGGTTCACACTACGGAATTTCCGCCTGCAATTCCGCTTTGAAATTGCAGTCAGAAATTCGGCTTGCTAAAATGTATAGTGTAGTGAATGGGTTTCCGTTCACAAATTCACACTTCGGAATTTGTGAAGCGGAATTTGTGAATGGAAAATCCGCTTGGAAATTTCCGCCTGAAGAATTCTTCAGGCGGAAATACTCGCGGAACACATTGCAGTCTATTGGAGACTGCAGTGTCCGCACGGTCCTAGCGCCGACCGCACTCGGATTCTCCGGGCGAAAATTTTCTGCCCGGAGATTCCGTCATGTGAACCTAGCCTTAGGTTATGTTCACGTGGCGAAAAATTCCGCTTTTCCGCTCAAATTCTATGCAGAAAAGCAGAATTCCGCTAAAGTGGAATTTGAGTGGAATTCAAGCGGAATTTCTGTGTTTTGAAAACTCAGATTCCACTCGAATTCAGAAACCCGTCAACTTCAATGGGACTCGAATTGGATTTCTGCAAAATGTAAAGACGTCTTTAAATTTTGCACAATCTGGAATGCAGAATTTCCATGGCGGAAATTCCTCTGTGTGAATGGGACAGTGGTATCCCCGTTAAAGTTAATGTGCAGTAAATTTTGTGTAATTTCCGAGCAGAATTTTCCATAGGCTAGGGGCTTTAGGCTATGTTCACACGGGTAAATGTCTGTCTGGAATTCAGCAGGGATATTCCGCATGGACATTTGGTTGTAGCAGAGCCCCTTGATATCAATGGGATTCTGCTGCACTGTGCCCACGGCGGAATTTCCGCAGCAGTTGTCTCTGCCTCTGAAATCCTGATTCCGGGGACGTTCACACGTACAGGATCCTGCGCAGATTTGATGTGCAGGATTTGTAACTGCAGATTAGAAGCTGTGCTCACTCATTTAGTTTCTGCGTATACCCTCAAGGAAATAAAAAATAGAAATTGCATTTTTTCGGGTGTTTTTCTTTTCTTCCAGAGAAGTCTATGGGAGAAAACATTTTAAAAAGGAAGGAAAAAACGCCATACCGTCAGCATGCTGAGATTTAAAAAAACAGCCTCGGTGCCTAAAAATGCCCCAAAAGGGTAATGAAAATGCCCAAAATTCCCTATTGACTATAAGTGTAATTCCAGCTTTAGGGTACGTTCACACGTGCGGATTTACAGCGTATTTGACGCTGCTGATCCGCCGCTGAAGGACCTCTGTATGATGCCCTTAAATGTGCCTGCTCCGAGAGGCAATACGCCGCTCCGAGCAGACACACTGCAATGTGAGAGTCGCCGCGCATGCGCTTCCCCGGCTCAATGAGCTGGGCCGAGAGCTGCCGTGATGTGCGAGTATACTTCGCATGCTGGTGGCGACTCGCACATCGCAGTGTGTCTGCTCATAGCGGCGTATTGCCACTCCGAGCAGGCACATATAAAGGCAGCATATAGAAGGTCCTTCAGCAGCAAAAACCGCAGCGAAATACGCTGCGAAAATCCGCACGTCTGAACATACCCTCTGGCCACTTTTATTTTAGCATATTATGGGCGTAAGTCCTGACCCAATTAAAGGTCTAAGTACATAAATGGAAAACATCACAGGGAACTGTGGCTGTATTACACTCGCCTGAAACTGGCCTGACATAGAATGGAATCATATGGGCTGAATAATATCACTATCAAAATAATTTCCTCTGTAGCATACAGCTCCTAATAAGTACTGGAAGGACAAATCTTTTTTTAATAGAAATAATTTACAAATCTGTTTAACTTTCTGGCACCAGTTGATTTAAAAAAATTTTTTTTCCACCGGAGTACCCCTTTAAAAGAAATAACTAGTCCTGACCAATGGGAATTTGGAACATTTATTAGACAGGTTTTACAGATTTAATGTGTAGTCATTTATATTACTACAGTAGAATACAGCAGTCATTGAAGGATTTCACTACAATGTAACAAGTTTTGAAAGCATTGGAATGGTTTTTCGAGCTATTAGTTCATGACCAGATTTAACACTTTATTTACAGCCAATATTTGACTCAACAGTATAAGTGCACAGGTACAGGGAGCATTATGTAAGGAACACCAGTTTATTCATACCAGTGAAATAAATTAAGCCAATACATTAAAATAATTTTATTCACATTTTTCATACACATATTTTTTTTTATGTTTTTCAATACGCATTCTACATGTTCCAACATATCTCTCTTCTGCAGATCTTCTTCCCAACATATCCATATTGGTACAGTTTTAGGCCATGCAAATTAATGGGCTGAATTCAAAATAAACATCATTTTTGCAAAGTTCACGTCTGTGCATATGTTTCATTCTTTTATATCTGTATATCACCAACTTTATCACAAAATAAAATATCGAATGAAAGCAAATATAAAACTGAACCGATACCAGAAATAATTGTTTATATATAAAAAAAGAAACCCCCATATTGCTTATTTATATTTTATTCATATTGCCATATAGAAGCTTGAGTCCTTAGGGTGAATTTACATGAATTTATTCATGTTTATTTTGCCCCAATTTTCATATTTTTTCCCAAAATAGCAACATTGTGACAAAACAACAATAAAGTTCTCATGTAAATACTCCCTTTGGCAAATGTACAATGACGGGGTCAACCTAACATGCAAAAACTCCTTTAAACTATGGCACACGCACATTGCCAAATCCCAAACCTGTGTTGTATGGATGAGTAATTACACCTGTACCTCCATGTCCCTCCTATTTTTTAAGGAGATACAACCTGTCCAGAGGAAAAGTTGCTTAGTTGCCCATAGGAACCAATCAAATCGCTTCTTTCATTTTTGAAAAGGCCTCTGAAAGAGATCTGATTGGTTGCTATGGGCAACTCAGCAACTTTTCCTCTGGACAGGTTTTGATAAATCTCCCCCATAGTTTTTTTCCTCTAGGCCTCTGTACAAAAAACTCTTTTGACAACAATTTTTTTTCAACAGAGATACCATACAGTGTCCTTGTTTATGATTTTACCATGTGTATGGGCTCTAAAGGTGGACAGATCTTCAGGCAGTTTTTTTTCTATGTCAAAAGTCACATGATCTGGAGGAGGTGTTGCTGTGCTGCAGTGGGTGGATCATCACTGCAGCATAGGCACGCCCCTTGGAGACCATGTGACTTATGTCTATGATATTATCTCTGGTCACATGGAATGCTGGGAAAGGTCGTAGACAACCGTACAATAGAAAGACTTACACTACAGCACTTTTGGGTGTGGGTCCTGAGGTAATAGAAGCATATTACACAGTATTGTAACTACGCATCATGGGCTCAAAGGCTGAAGAAAAGAAAAATCTCCTGAAACTAAGGTTTTCACAATAAAAGTTATGTATGATAAGGAATCCTGTCAGGGTTTCATGCTGCTCATAGATCGCACAGCATAAATTTACTGACAGACTCCTCTTGACCTCAGCCAGTTTTAGCAGGGACTTTGAGCGGTGTTTTTTTTTTTTATCCTCATCTCTCAGGAGTCTATTACTTTTTTATTTTTACTTTTTTATTTTTCCATCAATATACCCTTGTGATGGCTTGTGTTTTTTTTAATGGATACATTTAAAGTGTACCTGTCATTTAAAAAACTTTTTATATAATGTAGAAAATAACATTATATGTATATTTGTAATATACATTGGTTAAAAGCAGGGGACAAGCAGGGCTCTGTGCACTGAGGACAAGCAGGGCTCTGTACACTGAGGACAAGCATGGCTCTGTGCACTGAGGACAAGCAGGGCTCTGGACACCGAGGACAAGCAGGGCTCTGTACACCGAGGACAAGCAGGGCTCTGTACACCGAGAACAAGCAGGGCTCTGTACACTGAGGACAAGCCAGGCTCTGTACACTGAGGACAAGCAGGGCTCTGTACACTGAGGACAAGCAAGGCTCTGTACACTGAGGACAAGCAGGGCTCCGTACACTGAGGACAAGCAGGGCTCCGTGCACTGAGGACAAGCAGGGCTCCGTACACTGAGGACAAGCAGAGCTCCGTACACTGAGGACAAGCAGGGCTCCGTACACTGAGGACAAGCAGGGCTCTGTACACTGAGGACAAGCAGGGCTCTGTACACTGAGAGCAAGGAGGGCTCTGTACACTGAGGACATGTGGGGCTCTGTACACTGAGGACAAGCAGGGCTCTGTACACTGAGGACAAGCAGGGCTCTGTACACTGAGGACAAGCAGGGCTCTGTACGCTGAGGACAAGCCAGGCTCTGTACACTGAGGGCAAGGAGGGCTCTGTACACTGAGGACAAGCAGGGCTCTGTACACTGAGGACAAGCAGGGCTCTGTACACTGAGGACAAGCAGGGCTCTGTGCACTAAGGACAAGCAGGGCTCCGTACACTGAGGAAAAGCAGGGCTCCGTACACTGAGGACAAGCATGGCGCTGTACACTGAGGACAAGCAGAGCTCTGTACACTGAGGACAAGCAGGGCTCTGTACACTGAGGGCAAGGAGGGCTCTGTACACTGAGGACAAGCATGGCTCTGTACACTGAGGACAATCAGGGCTCTCTACACTGAGGACAAGCAGGACTCTGTGCACTGAGGACAAGCAGGGCTCTGGACACCGAGGACAAGCAGGGCTCTGTACACCGAGGACAAGCAGGGCTCTGTACACAGAGGACAAGCAGGGCTCTGTACACTGAGGAAAAGCCAGGCTCTGTACACTGAGGACAAGCATGGCTCTGTACACTGAGGACAAGCCAGGCTCTGTACACTGAGGGCAAGGAGGGCTCTGTACACTGAGGACAAGCAGGGCTCTGTACACTGAGGACAAGCAGGGCTCTGTACACTGAGGACAAGCAGGGCTCTGTGCAGTGAGGACAAGCAGGGCTCTGTACAGTGAGGCTCTGTGACATGCTCCTGGCTCACACATCTGGATGATTGACAAGCCAGGAGTCTGTACAGAGCTCTGCTTGTCCTGCCATCACTTCCTGTATTTGGTCTTCTCACAGAGACACACAGGTAATAGCTGCAGGGACAGCATTATTCACCCAAAAATATACAAATGTTTTAACCAATATATATTACAAATATACATATAATGGTATTATCTACATTTCATAAAATATTTTTGTTAACTACAGGTACACTTTAATGTACCATAAATTTTATTAACTACATTTCATTTTTTGTGGGGAAGAATAAAAGAAAAAAAATGGCTATATTTTGGATTTTTTTTCCACAGCATTTACTATACTACAAACAATAACAAACAAGGGATTGTCAAAAAAAAAATGATCTTATCCCATATTCACAGGATAGTAGATAAGTATCTGATCACAGTGTGATCCCTCCTCAGAGACAGTCTGCTGTAGAAGGCACACACTCCATTCATTTGTACTGGAGCATGTGCCATCTACAACAAGCGCTCTCTTTGAAAGCCGGGGCTCTATTCTGGAGATCGAAGGGGGTCCCAGCAGTCGGATTAGGCTGGGTTCACATCCGGCATCCGGCATAGGTGAACTCAGCTTAAATCTTGACAGCACTGATGCCATAACCGATGACAACATGCATCAGTTGTCATTAGTTGTATGTCTGGCATCCGGCATCCAATGCATCCATTCTCCTGTCCGGTGCCTTCCGGTGTATCCAACCATCCGGCGTCAAAATTGGGACGCTGGACCATTCAAAAGAATGGGATTAGTTCTACTATCAGTTTCCCTCCCGTTCTCACTGGAGGGAAACTATGGCGGACAACTGAGAAATGTGAACCCAGCCTTAAAAGCCTTATAAAATAACATTACCTCTGAAATAAAGCATGTAAGGCCGGGTTCACATATATCAGGAGTCCGGCACAGTTTCCCTCCGGCGTGCACTGGAGGGAAACTGATGCTAGAACTGATCCCATTCGTTTGAATAGGACAGTTCACAATCATCTAGCGTCTTCATTTTGGCACCGGATGGTTGGACACACTGGATAGCACTGGACTTGCTGTCTGCCGTGCAGAAACAATGGACGCCCGATGCCATACAACTGATGATAACTTGTCATCAGTTGTGGCATCAGTTGCATCCAGATCTAGGCTGAGTTCACGTATGCCGGATGCCTGATACGTGTGAACCCAGCCTTATATGGATAAAAAAAATTAGCCTGTTCAAAAGCATACATACTTGCAGTTTAAAATGCGGTTGTAAACTGCATCATGATAATGGATTTACTTCAGTGCTAAATCGAGTTAATGAACAAGTCTACATAATCTTGTATTTAGGAAAATATAAAAACCCAAAAATCCATAAAGCAAAATTATTCAAACATTCCTTTTCTGTTTAGATGCCTGGAATAGAAGAGGGAACATTCCATGTACAGTCTGGTCAGGTTATTGAGTTTATGAACCTTGGCGTTCACCGGAATGATGACTGCAGAGTCTATGGATTATACGTCTAATGCTGAATATGAATAGGTACACAATGGAGCCTGCAGAATGTGTCAGTGTGTACTTTATACTAATTCCACTTTGTGTATTTTTTGCAGCTTTTCTACTTTAGAAATGAGGATTGAACCTGACTGCTGACCCACCGGCTATTAAGTGAGGAAAAGTAAATATATTAGTTGACACAATGAATACTACCCCATGGGCTGAGTGTATCATGTTACCACTTCACCTAGCATTCAGGGCTTTCTATGACATGTTCCAAGGGACAATTCTCAGCTTTCCCTTGGGGAGGACAACAAGGGCAGTGCCTTTGTCCACATTATCCTGGCCTCTTACTCGCTGTCACTCTCCCTGCTACTGACAGCTTCCCTGTGTCAATATATATAGAGGCCAAGTAACATGCACTCATCTGGGACTATGAAACTCCAACCATTTATCAAGTGACAGAGAGGCTGTGCAAGGAGAGTGCACACTCAGAATCAGCGCTTTGTGTGCACCCAGGCTTCATTAAGAATGTGTGGAGTTTACCTCTAAGTATTTGTAGTCAGTATTAGATTACAGAGGCAGATGCTGGCTGTAGCAACTTCATCTATTGCTTTAAGTTGCAATACGATTTCAATTATGTCCTTTCTTTTGTGAACACCCAAAAAATACAATGGGGGATAAGACTGTGCAGTGATTTGCAACTTTCAATCGCTGCGTAAAACCAGCGAAAGGCCATGTTCACACAGTGTAGAATTTTGTGGTGTATATTTTTTTATGTGCAAATTTTTTGGCCATAATTCCGATTAATGTGAGCGTAAAATAAAATGTCCCACTAAATTTTAGCCTAAGGCTGCAATACAAGGGTATTGTTTGGCCGACCATAATACGGAGCTAATGTTAATGTAAGGGGCTATTCACATGGGCAAATAAAATATAAGTATATTTCAAAAACATAGCGGCCCTGATTTACTAAGAGTGTTGTGTAGTTTTCTTTGTGGGTTTGAATTCCCTACAATTATTTTCCACGGTATTTACTAAGGTTTCCCTACATTTTCCACTTTCCCTACATTTTGCTTTTTTTACACATGCTCTGATCTGTCGGGTTTTCCTCAGCTGAAATCCACCACATTTTCTGTGGAAACCTTAATAAATATGCTGCTTTTTTGTGAAAATGTTGCGGACCCTTTTCTGTGACCACGACCCTTTTCCTGACAGCCACGTCCCTTTTTCGGGTTTTCTAAGTAAAATGGAGAGCTAGTCAGGTTTATTTTTTATTTTTGGCACAATGAGACAGAATTCTGGCGCATAACCTCACAAAAAATGTCAGGTTTACAATAGTAAATCAGGGCCAGCATGTGCTAGTTTTTGCAGTTGGAAAGGCTCATTGAAATACGGATGGATCTGTATGTGTCCTGTATTTCATCCATGCTGCATCAGTTTCCAACCTATTTTATATCCACTTTTAAAGTATCATTCAATTTCCTGCCGAGAAGACAGCCCATGAATACTTACTGTATAGAAATACTAAAGCTATACTGATGACATACTTTTTTCTCCCGAAATGTGTCTGTATTTCCGTCCTAATACCATTGTGTACCCATACGGTGTGAAAGTTTCTCCACAACATATAAATGCATTGGTGCTTTCACCACTAATAGAAGCCTATGTGTTGCATGGAAAATCCTAAGCACTCACCATCACATTCACCATCATTATTGTGGATCATAAATACATTGTTGGACGTTTTACAACTATGAAGATTGTGGGAGCATGAAACAGTTTGTACATATGTACACACACAATTGCATGAAACTGAAGAGTGACATAATAATTATACTTACTAGAGATGAAATTTGTAACTTCTCTCTTTTTTTTTATTTTTTTATTTTTTTTTGGGGGGGGGGGGGGGGGATTACTGCAGTTTTTAAGGTAAGGGCAGACGTGGCTCAAGTAGGAAGGAAAAGTATAAGTTCTTCCTTTATATTTCCCATTCCTTTTAAATACACTTCTGGCTTTGGCTAAAAAAGTAGCAGTGATAGTTTTCTTAAAAAGACCCAAAAAACCTTTGTGGAAACTTAGCCTTATAAATAATTTTTGCCTCTTCCAAATGGTCATGACCGATGGTGAAAATGGCTCCCCCGTTATCCTATATACCTATTATCACAGAAATGTTTCATCCAACAGTAACACAAATATTGGAGGAAGTTGCTGTGACCTTGTCATATGGGGAGGAGCCATGTACAAGCTGAGCTCAGAGTTTATGTTCGTTTGGGGGTTATTTACTCATTAAGCTATTTAATTCCTAGAAAAAATGTATGCACAAGGTAAAAAAAATAAAAAAAAACAACAAAAGAAGAGAAATTCTCTTTAAAAGCTACTAATGGGGAAAAAAACAGCTTTAGGTGGCATAATAATTGTTATCAGGCTGCCAATCCCCAGATATACTCATCTACTAGTGAGCGAGGCTTTCTAATAGTTGGCATTGAGACATGCAAATTCACAGGATAAGTGTATATTTGTAGTTCAAACTGATTTATTGTCTGTTTCATAAAGGTATTTATTTAGTTTTGTAAATATGTAAAAGAAATTACAAAAAGTATATCATTTTACCTGTACAGTTAGGGCAGCAATTGTAGAATAATGAATTAAATAATTAATTTTTTACATACATTTTTTATGTAACATCCAGTAATTGCTGTACTTTGGTGTTAAACTAGTTAATAATATTTCTACTTAGTTTTTGAATGGTTTAGCCCCGTATGAAAGGAACGATTATACTGCATGAGTAATAGATTCTATTAGGCCCTGCAAAATGCTGTTTTTATTGGAGTTGGATGACACAAGAGCTGCAGGCTAGTAACTGAGCCCTGGGTGCAGGATCAAATGCTTCCTCAGTCTGATTTTTTTTGTGGATGTCAGAAGATAGATATATAGATATGAGATCGATAGATATGAGATAGATAGTAGATAGATAGATAATAGATAGATAGATGATTGATAGATAGATGGATAGATGGATAGATGATAGATAGATAGATGGATAGATGATAGATAGATAAATAGATAGATGGATAGATAATAGATAGATTGATAGAGAATAGATAGATGATAGATAGATAGATAGTTAGATGATAGATACTGTAGATAGATAGAGATAGATAGATATGATATAGATATATAGATAGATAGATAGATGTAAATATAGATATAAGGATAGATAGATAATAGATGTAACTATAGATATAAGGATAGATAGATAATAGATAGAAAGATCGATTGATAGATAGATAGATAGATAGATGTGAAGATAGATAAAAGGATAGATAGATAGATAGATATAAGGATAGATACAAGCAGGAGAATACAACAGCTCTCTGCTAGCACAAAGATCTATATGAAATATGAAATGCTATATTGCTTTAAAGAAAAATGAAAAATTGAGGTGCTCAGCTTACCATAAAATGGGTGGGGTCCAGGAACCAACATGGAGGTAGCCACTCCCCCCATATGTGCAATACAAAAAAGGATAAGTTGGTCAGCACATACTGATACTGAAACACAACTATTGCATGGACTAGGCATGGACTAGGCTAGGCTAAATATACACAAGCAGGGGAATACAACAGCACATAATGAAAAATGAAAAATTGAGGTGCTTAGCTTACCATTTGGCCAAATAGTGTGGACCATCCCACCATGATAAGGTGACCTCATTGGTATGGATCCTACACTATGAATGTGCCTCTGAGCAGTCAGTTGCCAGACTTGTAACGTCTGGGACATCCAGCACCTTATAAAATTCATTATAGCAATATAGCATTTCAACACGTGCAATTGCTCACAGGACAACTCCAGGGACTGGCGCTAGAGGAAGTCCGCACCTGGCCAGCCTCCGAGAAGGCGACTGTAGGGCAGATCTTTGAAGGACTGTGCCAGGTATTTGACTCACATTCTCCATCAGAGGTACGTCTCCGGTTATATGAAAGGCGATAAAAGCCAGGTAAGACCTTTAGAGCGTATGCTGCAGCTCTGCAGAATGCCCCAGAAACTGTTCAGAAATCAGATGGCATAGCTCCCAAGCAGGGCAACAAGGTGTTAATGGACAGATTTATTGATGGGGCTCATAATAAGTGGGACAAAGCCCAGCTGAGAATGTTAGCGGTCCAAACCCCCAACCTGTCATTCCCCGCTTTCAAAAGACTGGCTATCCAAGTGATTGAGTCAGGAACTGAGTTAGAGGAAGTTTGTACACCCCTTTCACCCATTTAAGAGCCACTAGGGGCGGTAGCTAGACCTATACCACCACCATCACCAGCCCCCGCTCCGGTGTTAGGCAGGACATTGAATAACTGAATAAAGCTGTGAAGGAGCTTGCCACCCGGGCGCTCCACCTGACCGTGAACCACCCCTGCCTAGAAAACCTGCCCCTGCTCCCACAATTTCAATTACCGTAATCCTCCACCCAATAAATACTCAGGGACTCAAAGACCTTTTTGCACCTACTGTAACAAGTCGGGACATTGGAAAATGCAGAGTTGGGATTTAAATGGATTTCACCTGAGGTCGAGGAATGGCCCTCAGGAAAACAGTCATCAGGTCCAACCCCCCAACGACCAAAATCAGGACTCTCACTTTATGTCGCCTCCTGCCCCTACGTAAAAGGTATTGTAGAAGGTGTACCTTTAGAGGCATTGATAGATACAGGGTTACAAGTGTCTACAATACCTAAAAGTGTTTTTTTTAATCAGTATTGGGATGATAGCTTATTGTGTGAGCCTGATGATGTTAATTTCAGAGTAGTTGCGGGTAATGGGCAACCAATCCCCAGACATGGATACTTGGAGCCAACGATTCAATTGGGAGAGCATGTACTCACCGGGCAGGGAGTAATTGTAACTAATGTGACAGATAAGGGGTCTGCTGAGTTTATATTGGGGATGAACAATATGAAAAATTGTTTCGCTCTTTTCCCCATATGTCCCCTTTAGGCCAGCAGGCTGTGCAGCACCACATGAAAGTTCTACAGGCAAAGCAGAAGTTTGCCAACAAGCAAGGTGAAATCTGCTGAGTACGAGTTCAAGACATCATGTCGGTGACTTTACAACCCAATATGGAGACCATCATCTGGTGTCGTGCTTCCCGGAGTCAAGTATAGGGACTATCAGGCCCTGCTGGAACCTATGCAATTAGAAGATCATCTCTTGTCCTAGATGCAAGAAGCATTAGTAAACCTGTCTGATTCTGCTACTGTCTTAACCAAATATACTCCAGTAGCTCAGTTGTACCTCCTACAGTCAGAGGACATTGTGACAGAACACCTGGTGGCTCGACAGTGTGCAGCCCAAGTGGCCGAAGGATCCAGTGCGAGCCCTCCACAGCCCTGGTGGGCACAACTCCAGGTGGGAGACGACACTACTCCAAGGGACCAAGGCAATAGAGTCATCAATGTCGCCAAAAGGTACCATGATGCTTTCAGCAAACACCCCACAGACTTCGGGCATACTTCCATAATCCAACACAGAATCCTCACAGGCGACAGTCCCCCTATCAAGGAAAGACACCAACTGGTTGTGCCAGGCATGTACCAGACTGTCAAGAATATGCTGGCCGACATGAAAGAGGCAGACGCCACTTATCCTGGTCAAGAAGAAAGACAGAACCATCCGCTTCTGTGTCGACTACAGGAAACTGAACAATGTCACACATAAAGATGCTTACCCCTTTCCAAGGATCAAGGAGTCACTCACGGCCCTCGGGACGGCCGCTTACTTTTCCACCCTGGACTTAACCAGTGGACATTGGCAAGTGCCCATGGCCGTGGAGGATCGGGAGAAGACCGCCTTTGTGACTCCAATGGGGTTGTTCGACTTTAAAAAGTATGCCGTTTGGGCTATGTAATGCCCCCGCTACGTTCCAGCATCTGATGGAAAGGTGCCTGGGCCATCTGAATTTTCAAAGTCTTATTGTACCTGGACGATGTCATTGTGTATTCCAAGTCCTACCAGGAATACCTCAGACACAGACAGCGGTCCGAGCTCTTAAACGTCTGCTGACAGAACCACCCATCTTTGCGTATCCAGACTACAGTCAGCCATTCCGGCTATATACTGATGCCAGTTTTGAAGGTCTGGGAGCTGTCCTGTCCCAAGTCCAGGAAGGATAAGGGCGAGTGATCGCCTATGCCAGTTGTACCTAGCAAAGAGCAGAGAAGAATGATGCCAATTACAGCACATTCAAGTTGGAACTTCTCGCCCTGGTATGGGCCGTGACTGAAAAGTTCAAAGACTAATTGGATGCCACGCCTTTTACTGTCTACACGGATAATAACCCATTGGCCCACCTGAACAATGCCAAGTTGGGTGCTATCGAACAGCGTTGGGCTTTGAGATTAGCCAGTTACAGTTTCACCATCAAGTACAGAAGCAGCAAGTCAAATGTCAATGCTGATGTACTGACTGTCTCAGATGATCCCCGGCAAAGAACCACCCGTCAAAGACGTGTGGGAAGACGTGGAGATGCCCCCATTTTACCAACGGTTCGTGGACCTGAATGTTGTGACCGCCCTCATGGATGGTGAACCCAGGTCCGAAAAGGTTAAAGAAGACCTATACACTTGGAAGACTCTTCAGGACTAAAGTCGAGTCATTGGGAATCTGTTAGGCTACCTTCTGGCAAAAAAAGGTACCAACCCGTCTACGCCGGGCCCCGTGTGATTAAGAGATGAAACGTCTGTGGCGACAGAGGAAGCGACTGTTTGTGCACAAAGGACTGTTGTACCAAAATTCTTTGGATCCGGTCTCTGGTGATCAACTTCATCAGATTCTGGTTCCCCCGAAGAGATGCGGCGAATGTCCACAAGACCGAAGCTACTGATAGGCAAAGATTCTATTAGATCAGAATGTGGAGTGACATTGAGAAATGGTGCAGTGAGTGTGCAGTCTGCAACGTCACCAAGAATGTGCGTAAGGATGCAACAGCACACCTCCATTCCATCCAGAGTGAAAGGCCCAATTAGTTGGTCACGCTAGACCATGTCTAACTGTCTCCTAACCCGGTCCGGGTATACTTATGCTCTCACCATGGTGGATCATTGCTCCAAATGGGTTGTCATGTAAAGGTAATATTGTTATATTGTCTAAAGTATGTATAGTGTTCTGAGGAGAAGTAGCTTCTGCCGATGAGCCCTAGCATCTAAAGTATCGGGTAAAAAGCCTCTGGCAGCCCGATCCGAATCAGGTGTGTATAATGTGTTACGTATGCAGTTACAAGGTTTACAAATCCCACATGTTCAAGATCCCATAACCCAAGGAGCATGTAAGGACATTGTCAACAGATGCCACATGGACTCATCCCCAGTTATTTGTTATTCCTTACTCAGACCTGTGAAGGACATTCGGAATTAATGCCACAGGAACTGTTGTCATCACCAGACCCCAGTGGCCACTTCAGTCGTCTGCCCTCCAGGACTGGGCGCCGAGGACAGCAGTGTTTAAGAGGGAGAGTTTGTGGTGGCCCAGTACAGGAGTTGAACCCCTGTACCCTAGCTGCCCTGTCAGACAGCCTCCCTGCAGTGTCCTCTGGGCCCCCTGCACCTGTGCCCCTTGTATAGTTATCTTTATGCTGTGTATTGTATATAAAAGTGTTATGTCTTTAAGAACCATTGACATGTGATTAACCAGTGTCATGTGATTGTAACCCAGTGAGGTATCAGTGACCATGTGACCTTAGGGTGAACTATGGGACCCCTCCTAGTCTCCCCTATATAAGCTCTGGGAGGAGCTAGCTCGTTCTCTTGATTTCCAGTTAAGTCTTTGCTGAGGTCCAGTGCAGTCAAGTCCTAAGAGTGTGTCTGGAGTCCAGAGGAGGCCTCAAGTTAACCACGCATCCACAAGTCTACAAGTCCACAACTCCCAGGTCCCAGTCAGAGCCTGGTAAGCAACAAACGGGGTAAAGTCAGTCTCAGTCAAGTCAGTCAAAGCCAACCTATCTTCAGTCAGCGTGGCCTGCATCAAAATTGTCCCAGTCCACTGCAAGTCCCAGTAAGCCCTAAGGTCTCTAAAGTCACTGGTCACCTCCGATGGCCTAGCTAAGCTGTATAGACTATTCCACCTGTCTAACTCAGTAAAGCTGCCGTTGTTCCGTATCTTGGTGTCGGAGTCATTATTACCCCGTGCCTAGCCCAGCATCCAGCCGTATATCTTCGGGTAGTATTGAGGATAAACCACGCCCTGGCATCACAAACATAAGGGGTTAATGCCATATTTCCCAAGTGCAATTCCATCTGCCCTCATCACACTCTCTACCACAAGTCTTCCCTACCTCATGGTACTGTTATGGTTCAATGTCACACACTTTGATTTACACTTCCTCTTACTCTTTGTAGGCTGAGATGCTGATACTAAATAGGGAGTTACAAGCCTTTGGCTGAGGTAGGAAAAGATCAGATATGTCAGATGCGGACAAGTTTGTGTGTGTATATATATATATATATATATATATATATATATATGTGTGTGTGTGTGTGTGTGTGTGTGCAAGTAGGAGAAGGAGAGGCTAAATAAAATTAAAACAATACCTCTACACCAGGATCACATTTTACTACTACATAGTAACTGCATATTACCACAACACTAGAGCTGAGTAATTGTAGTTAAGTGAACATGTAACCTCGATTATGACTATAATGAGCGATTATGAGGACCACCACCCCTTACATGCCACACCCCATTTTGCATGCAATACCATAGAATTTTGGTATTGGTTATTTATAATTAATTACCCAAATCTAAAATATTTATTTATATATATATATATATATACAAATCCAAGGAGAGCAGAAAAAAGCACAGGTGCCGGCAGGTTAAGGCTTTAGTCACAGGCCAGCAAATCCAGCGATGAAAAAGTCCACTGTAGTATAGTGATGAAAGAGAGTTAGCTTTTATTCCATCACAGCGTCAGAAGATGCCATTAACAGTAGTCTTAGACAGGGTTGAAGAACAGCTGAGGAGTATTGTGCAGATTTTCATAAATGGTGTACAGTGTCAGAATGGAATGATCCTGCGCTTAGGTGTCAGGTCAGACTGGGATGATCTGATGCTATTAAGGATGTCCTTGTTAGTTATCCCTCACCTGACTCCTTAGAACAGGCTATGACATTAGCTGTATGACTTGACCGACGCCTAAGAGAGAGAAAACGTGAATGGTCTGTTTCTTCTGTTTCTCATTCTTCTACCACCATGTTGTCTCCTTCTACTTTCTCTCCTGTCTCTTCTGAGAAACCTATGCAAATAGAGAAGTTGTCCTCTCAGGAGAGAAGATCCATCTGGAAGGATAAGAATTCATATTTCTTTCATGGTGAACAGGACACCGGATACAAACCTGTCTCCAAACATCAGCAGCCGGGAAACCCCAGCGCCTAAATGATAATCGAGGAAATCATTTTGGTGCACAGGTATCTCCGAAATTGTTTTCTAAACTTTTGTTGCCAGTTCAAATATTTTTTCTTGAAAAGTCTGTATCTGGTAAAGTATTTGTTGATTCAGACTCTGCTGCCAATTTTGTTGATCTGAATTTTATTAAGTCTTCATTGCTGGAGTGGATTATACACCCTTGTCAGGGGATTGTGTTTATTCTTCCTCTCCAGAGGTGGGATTACTGGTGGGCTCATTGCATTTTAAAAGAATCACATTTCTTGTTTTGGAAAATTTGTCGGTAAATGTAATCCTGGGTTTACCCTGGTTAAGAAGACACAATCCTTTCTTTGATTGGTCCTCTGGGGAACTCATCAAGTGGGGGTCTGACTATATTTCCTCTTGTGTTGTAACTTGGTATGGCCCAAAGTAATCTACCTGAATTTGTTTCTGATTTTTATGACGAATCCTCTACTTTGCCCCCACACCGAGATTAGGATTGTGCTATTGAACTTGTACCTGATGCCAAGTATCCTAAAGGGGCGAATTTATAATTTGTCTGGTCCTGAAAGGGGAGCTATGAAAGATTATATCCAGTCAAGTTTGCAAAAGGGTCACATTTGTCCATTTGTGTCTCCTATGGGAGCAGGTTTCTTCTTTGTGGCAAAGAAAGATAGAGGGTTAAGGCCTTGAATCGATTATCGGGGTCTGAATAAGATTACTGTTAAAAATCAATAACCTTTGCCTCTTATTCCAGATTTGTTTATTCAAATACAGGGGGCATGTTGGTTTACTAAACTTGATCTTCGAGGGGCCTATAACTTTATCAGAATCAAGAAGGGTGACAAATAGAAAACTGCTTTTAACACTCCCGAAGGACATTTTGAATATCTGGTAATGCCCTTTGGTCTCAGTAATGCACCAGCAGTTTTTCAGAATTTGGTCAATGATATTTTTTGGAAATTTGTGGGAAAATGCCTAGTGGTTAATCTTGACGATATTTAAATTTTTTTTTCATGACTGGTCATCTAATGTAAATCATGTACGTTCTGTCCTGCAGGTACTTCGTCAAAACAAATTATTTGTCAAACTTGTGAAATGTGTCTTTGGTGTCAAAGAGGTACAATTATTGGGGTATATTTTAACTCCAGGACATTTCAAAATGGATCCTGATGCGGCCTTCTTCTCTAAAGGCTTTACAACGGTTTCAGGGCTTTGCAAACTACTACAGAAAATGTATTAAAAATGTTTCTATCATCACAAAACCATTAACTGATTTGACTCGCAAAGGAGCAGATCTGGTTAACTGGTCCGCGGAGGCAGAGGCAGCTTTTAAACATCTTAAAGGGTGTTTTATCTCCGCTCCCATATTAGTCCAACCCGATCATTCCAAGCCTTTTATTGTTGAGGTTGATGCTTCTGAGGTCGGTGCTGGAGCAGTAATGTCTCAGGGAACTGCTTCTCTTACTAATTTACATCCTTGTGCTTTTTTCTCTTTATACAATTATGATGTTAGTAATCGGGAACTTTTGGCAATCAAGTGGTTTTTTTGAGGAATGTAGACATTATCTGGAAGGGGCGGTTCCTCAGATTACGGTTATTACTGATCACAAAAATTTTACTTTCCTAGAATCTGCTAAACGTCTCAATCCTCGTCAGGCTTATTGGGCCTTGTTCTTTACTCTGTCCATACTTTCTTCCATAACACAGTTGAAGTCACCCTGGATGAAAACCGGACAATTCTCCCTACTCAAACAGTACTCATATATCACCTCTAGAACCCTAGGTGAAAACGGGGGCGGGACATATACGAAAGCTAAAATGCACACTAACCCCTCCACTCTCCCATGTAAAACGACAAATCTGCCATATGCATCTATAAATGTATCCAATGTTTCCCACTTCACCTTCCTGTGAATAAAAACCGATACACCTCTTGAATGTGAAGTAAAGACTGAGTGGTAACAGTGTGACCACCAATTCCTATTCAAAATATTTTTACTATAATTTGTAAAATGTGTCTCTAAAAGACCCACAATCCCAGGTAAATAATTTTTTACAGCATTCATTACCATTAATCTTTTAACTTGATCCCCCAACCCCCTAATATTCCACGTGATTATTCGTGTATTCATTCAAAATTCTTAAAATAATAAACACACCATAAAACATTTCTTCTAACAAATATTAAATATACCAAGTGATAATTAACAACCATGTGGCCCGTAATGTAATCCAACACGAGTACCATGCGCCCTGGTGTCTGAGGTACATATATTGTGGACCCCTGCTTTCTGATTCAGAAACATCCCTACGGATGTTAAATGAGGGGCCATCCAATTTGTCCCAGGGGGACAAAACCAGAAAAAGAGAAAAAGAGGAAAAGAGAAGGTTAAAAAATAAAAAAAATAAAAAATCTCTTATTAGCGTAATATCCTTCCCAATTCCGCCAACCTGCCCTGCCAAAGTGTCTATTGAGTTATTGCATTTATTTATCGCCTCTAAAATGGTATCTAGTGTAGTTGGGGTTGCATCTTTACCCGACTCACAACTGGAGTCCTTGTTCTTGTTTTGCCCCCGGCTCCTGGGTGCCACCCCAGGGGAGGCCAGGTATTTATCCATCTTCCCCATATTTTGGCCTTTAACCGGACTGGTTGAGTTCCGCTTGGGAGGCATGACTATTTGATTCCCCAATTATTAACTCTTATAACCTTTATCCTAAGTGGAAAAGCTCGTAACTTCACAACATACTATTCAGCGCACTACCAAACAGAATTTTTTTTAATTTATTTTATTTTTTTCCCGCAGGACAGGTGGTTAACTGGACTCCACAGAATACTTCGTGCAGCCCCGCACACAGGACACAGTCTCAGTTAGAGTCTCTCTTAAGGCTGATACCATATACGTCTTTACACATCAAACATCAGTACCACTCAGGTAGATAATTTCCTTTAAGCCGTTGTAAGGGGGCCCACAATCCAGACAGTCTTATTTAATTGACTCTGGGACTGCTCCCAGATGGCCCTATAGCCCCCGTCAGACTCTCCTAATTTGCAATAGCTATATTAGCCCCTGTCAGCCTTATGTGTACTTCAGAGCGGGCACATAAGCAGCAAGTCACTACAGGTATAGGTTTATCTCACCACTTGTCCTCTCGCTGCCGTACCACGCCGCTATCTCTCTCGTCCACACCAGCGGTATCCCCAACTCGCTCTCCAACCACCGCACCGCGGTTTCACCGGCGTCTCCAGTCACTCAGGGGTCACGTGTGGCAGCACGTCATCCCCGCCACGTGACCCGGCACCTAGTCAGCTGACCCGCCGACCGAAGGCAGAGCATTTCCGCCGGGATCCTTGCTCCTCCTAACCCCACAGCAAGCGCCAGCGGAGCAGGGGGATAAATAATAGTCCGGCTGACAGGGGCACAATGTATCCGACTGCAGGTAACCAAATCCGTCCTTCAGGGTAAAGCTCGCAGCCCCATCTTGGAGCCGCTACCAAGGGGCTTCAGAGCATCAAGGCTGGTAGGAGGAGCTACCTTCCACTTCCTCCCGTCATGCCGTCCTCCAACCGGCCTTGTTCTTTACTCAATATAATTTTGTCATTACATATCGTCAGGGTACTAAGAATGTCAAGGCTGATGCCTTATCTCAGAGTTTCAATGCTCCTCAGCCTATTGATTCTAATCCTGAGACAATTCTCCCGGAAGGTGTGGTAATTTCAGCACTGTACTCAGATTTAACTTCGGAGGTTTTGGATAATCAAGGTTTGGTTCCTCCAGAAACTCCTAGGGGGACATTTATCACTGTTTGCTTATGTATTCCTTTTTTTTAGTTATTTTTTTTCTCACAATTTTTTTTTTTGCTTATGTGCAACTTATTTATCAACTGCTTTCAGCCTGTTGATAAATTTCTTTCATGTAAGCAATTTTACTTTTTTTGCTTTGGTAGTGGCTTTTTCTGCTCCATGTCTGAGCTGGAGTAAATTTAGTAGGTTTTTTCATGTAATGCGACTTTTTTGCGACTTTCGCACTTGATCAATCTCTGACCACTGCAGGTCAAAAATCACTTTTGGCTTTGGAAAGCAAGATTTTTATTTTTTGCTTAGGACACTGCACAATCAAAAAGTCGCAGAAAAAAGAGAGTAGTCGCAAGTGCGACTTTTTTTGCGACAATTTTAAGCAAAAAAAAACCTACTAAATGCTTTGATAAATGTCCCCCCTAGTGGCAAAATCTTTGTACCCAGTCAGTTTCATTTCCGAATTATTGAGGAATGTCATTGTTCCCTGTTGGCTGGTCATCCAGGTCTTCAGGGTACAAGGAAACTGCTTCGAAGGAAATTTTGGTGGCCAACTCTCAACAGGGATGTGGAGGCTTTTGTGACTGTATGTGAAGTTTGTGCTCGAGCAAAGACTCCTCGGACACGTCCCACTGGAGAGTTGTGTCTGTTATCTATTCCTAAGAGGCCTTGGACTCATATTTCTATGGATTTTATGACTGATCTGACTCCATTTGAGAGAAAAACTGTTTTATGGGTGGTGGACAGGTTTAGTAAACAATGTCATCTCATTCCTTTGAGGAAACTGCCTTCAGCTAAAACTCTTGCTTATTTATTTTTAAGACATGTTGTTAGGTATCATGGGGTACCGGAGAATATTGTATCTGAGCGAGGGGTACAATTTGTCTCTAAATTTTGGCAAGCTTTTTTGGAGTTGGAAGTTGAATTGTCCTTTTCTTCTGCTTTTCATCCACAATCTAATGGTCAAACAGAAAGAATGAATCAGAATGTTGAACAGTACCTTAGATGCTACTTGGCAGATAGACAAGACGAATGGTTTTCTTTTTTGTCTCTTGCTAAGTTTGCCTTGAATAATCGATATAATTCCTCTATCGGCATGTCACCATTCTTCTTTGTATATGGGTTCCAGTCTTTTTTTTTTTTTTTCTGTACTACCATTAGTGATAACCCTGAGGTCGAAACAACTATAAGTAAACTGTACACAGATTGGGCCCAGGTTCAGGAGAACCTGAGAAAAGCTCAAGAGATACAAAGTATAGTACTTGCGGCATTAAATTTAAAGTAGGTGATAAGGTGTGGCTTTCTACAAAAAATTTACATCTCAAGGTTCCGTCTAAAAAGTTGGCTTCGCATTTTATTGGACCTTATGAGATAACGGAAGTAATCAATCTGGTCTGTTATTGATTGAAATTGCCTAGTTCATTTAAGGTCCATAATGTTTTCCATTGCTCTTTACACAATCCCCTATTTCTGATCCTCCTCCTCCAGTTAAAATTTATGGTGAACTGGAGTATGAAGTGTTCAAAATATTGGACAGTTGTCAAGTGCAAAACTCTGTCCAATATTTGGTTCATTAGAAAGGGTACTGTCCGAAGGAGAGGTCGTGGGTTACAGCATCATCCATTCATGCTCCCACCTTGGTTAAGGAATTCCATGACTCTCATCCGGACAAACCCAGACCCAAATTTAAGGGTCTGGTGGCCCCTCCTAAAAGGGGGTGGGGACTGTCGGAACCGTAGGGTTAATCTGCTCTGAAGCTTCTTTGTTTTGGTTTTGCTGCTAAGACTATACCACTCTGTTTCTGAGTGTGATTAGCATCTATCTATCAGACTCCTCTTGCCTGATACACACGTGTATATAAAGAAGCCTTTCACATCCAGGCTTTGCCTGTGAAAGAGTTCTTCTCCTGTAGCATTATATCCTGTTATTCCAGTTATCCTGTTATTTGATCTTAGCTTGGCTTCTTGACCCTTCTCCTATATTTGCAAATTTGTACCTCAACTTTTCCCGATACCGACTCGGCTAGTGGACTCTGACTTATTGTGATTGTTTAGATTCATTTCTGTTAGTTTGTGTGCTTTCTGACGTTTTCCCGACCTGAGACTGTTTTTTTTTTTGTAGTTTATTTTGTTGACGGTGACTTACTTAGGAAGGGACCGGCGCCATGGTTTTTGATCCGCTATTCAGGGTCAGAGGGAGTAGGTGAGATCAGGGCTGCTCTCCTTCCCTGCCCGGACGTGACACTGTCTGTCTATTGTACATATTTACTGTATAATATGTCCATCTATTTAGCTTAGTTCAACATCTTAGATATAAGTTTGTTTTATTTTTGTTTAATGTTCATATTGTAAACAAGAGTAAGATATTTTGTCTTTTTTCACACAGTTTATGATAGCTCATGTATGCAAAGAATTCAAGTGTATGGCCAGGCTGCCTCGTGTGAAACATAACAATACAGAATGCAGCACATTTAGTATAATCAATCACAGAAACTTGTATTTATTGTTCATCTTACACCCTTTCCAGATGACCTAAAGACTTTCCAATTGCAATTGCCTTCTCTGCTGCAGGCCCAGCTAGTATCATCCCAGCATAACCTTCACAGTTGGAGTATTAATACCAAGATTCTTATGATTATTACTCTAGGTTAGTTCTGCAGTATCATGTGCATGTGTTTATTTACAAAATGGAAATCTTGTTATAAATTAAACAGACCAAGTGTATCAGATGGACCGTATTACAGAATGAGCGTTATGCATATGTTTGTCTTTTTTTGGCTTTGTCATAGATATTTTTGTTGCTCACTAGCCCAGTTCCAGCTATATCTTCCATTTAGAAAAGTGTTCTGCCATGAATTGGTTCTTTCCTGATCTGACTTTTGATCCAAGTCGTATGACTCCTGATCGGTCCTGATCTTGACCATAGCGTTGCTCCTGGATATTGTTTGTTTAGCACCTGTTATCCTCCTCTTGGCTCTGACCATTGGTTTTTTTCCCTGACTAATTTCCAATCAGTTACGATTCTGGGGATTTTTCCCATAGGGGAAATTTATCAAGAGTAGTGTAGGGGAACAATTTTTATACATCCTTAATGTGTGTGGTGGTAATGTGTTCGTGCGTCAAATTTATTAAATGGTTGTATGTCATGTGATAAATATGGTGCTAGTATACAATTTTAAATTACACTTTAGTACACCACTTTGTATGGTTCCAACTCTGCAACTTTTTTTGCGACTTTTTAACCTGTTGCACCAAAATGAGTGACTTTAAAAAAAAAATAAAAATAAATTTGTCCAGAGACAGAGCTACACAATTTTATAAAAAAGTTTCTGAAGCAAAAGTCACAATAAAAAAGTCTCTTAACAGCCCCCTCCATATATTTTAATGGGAAAGCCGTTCAGCTATCTTCGGCTCTCCCATAAAGATGTCGGCTTTGTCCGGGGGGTTGTGGCGCTGCATTCCCGGGGAGAGCCGGGGCCCGTACAGGAGATCGTGGTCAGAGCCCCCATGATCTAAAACTCCTAACCTGCAGATAGGGGATAGGTTTTTTGGCATGAGACTTCTCCTTTTATGTGCTCTAGGTTGCCTGTGCACACAATGGGGGAGATTTATCGAAATTTGTGCAGAGGAAAAGTTGCCCAGTTGCCCATAGCAACCAATCAGATTTCTTCTTTCATTTTTAACTAGACCTCTGCAAAATTAAAGAAGGGATCAGATTGATTGCTATGGGCAACTAGGCAAATTTTCCTCTGCACAGGTTTTGATAAATCTCCCCCAATATGTTAAAAATGTGGATGCAATTTTGCAGCTGCGTAAATAAGTGACATGTCACTGTGTGCAGAGATAACCAGTTTCCCATACACTTACATAGAGCACATTAATTGTAAAAATACAATTTGGCCGTGATTTTGTGGATGCATTTTTACAAATGAAATATGTCTGAAAAAACACTGTGTAAACCTGACCTCAGATAACAGTTCTTTCTGATGTCCCCCCCCCCCCCCCCCCCAAACGCCTGTCATTTTGCCTAAATATCTGTTTTATAGTGGAGATTTTTTTCTCCTTGTAGCCAGAGGACAATGATCTTGCTGGCTCATATTCATTTTTAGTGCATCAGAATTTGTTAGAGCTCAAAACTGTTTTGATAATTTTTTCCCCTCAAAGTAATAACATTAAAAGATATAGTGCTGATACGGGGGGCACTGGGGATTAAACAGCTTGCTGGATCACAGCCTGTATCAATATTCTGCTGAGCTTCATCATCTCAATTACTCAGACTCTCCAAGTCAGGACTGATAACTACAAGATGGCCGCATGAAACAACAGGCTTCAAGAACTTCGATCCAGAACACTTAGCATAGAATATCATTGAATGAAATATAGTCACTATAAAGTTATGTCTAGCAACTTATTTCAATTAAACTAGAGACAAATATATTCCTGTTTAAAAAGGTTGTTCCCCTAAGGATCAATGTCACTGCTGCAAATATCACCGCAGCAAAAGTCCGTTTTTGTACCCAAAATCGTAGCCTACCACAGTTTTTGGTCCGGGTGAAAAACCATATTGAAACTGTATACGTTTTTTTTTAACTGTAGAGAACCGTATGTGCGTACTGTTCCATCCGGTTTGCACCATACAGTTTTTGACTTTGCACATGCGCAGTGCACGCCGGAAGTGTTCTTGGAATTTCAATCGAACAAGTGAAACTTTATTCATAATGGAGTGAAAAGTTAAAAATGTATACTTTTTTTTTTTCTTAAAAAACGGATGCAACCGGACATCATTTTTCAAACCGTATACGGGTTAAACATTTGTACACGTTTTGTTACAGTTTAGTCCGGTTTTGAGGAATCTGTTTTTGATCAAAAACCTGATACGGGAACTGTATTGCAAAAACGTGGTGTGAATGCAGCCTAAGTAAAATATCCACTTACTACTTGGCTTCTGCTTTACTAACATGAGGACATGTTTTTTTATGTAAATCCCTTTGCATCACGTTATATACTATGCTTGTTGTGAGCTTTGTCTATTGTAAACAACAATTAACAATACAAGGATGTTTTTCCAAATGACGCACCTCAGAATTCAGCCTCCCCCTCACCATGGTAGTGGATGGTGCATGGTGGCCCCACTATTTAGGTTTCATGAACAAAGCCCCATCATGTGCATGAGGCCTTAACCTTTCACTGCCAAGGAATTATGTAATACATCATGACTCTTAAAGGGAACTCCGGTACCTAAGTACTTATTCCATATCCACAGGATCCCTAGGATAGGGGGATAAGTGTCTGTGGAGCCCGACACCCCGTCTCCGCTCCGTGCACAGATTACGGTCGACCACCACACAAAGCGTATGTATCTCTGTGGGAGAGGCGGAGATAAACAAACGGTCTAACAAGGAGATCAGACACTTACCCCCTATCCCCGGGATCCTGTGGCTAGGGGATAAGTACTTAGGTACCGGAGTTCCTCTTTAAAGGGGTACTCCGGTGCTAAGACATCTTATCCCCTATCCAAAGGACAGAGCATAGTGACGTCACGGCTCCGCCCCGTGTGACATCATGCTCCGCCCCCCTCAATGCAAGCCTATGGAGGGAGCGTGACATCACACGGGGCGGAGCCGTGACATCACTATGCTCCGTCTCCGTCATCGCCTGTAATCAGACCCAGAGCGAGCACACTCTGGGGGCTGATTCTAACGGGGTGCGCCGTGGAAGATCACGGGGGACCCCAGCGGCAGGACCCCCGCAATCAGGCATCTTATCCCCTATCCTTTGGAAAAAAACACTATTTTTGTGGGGAAATTAAAAAGAAAAACGCAATTTTGCTAATTTTGGAAGGTTTCGTTTTCACGCCGTACAATTTACGGTAAAAATGACATGTGTTCTTTATTCTGAGGGTCAATACGATTAAAATGATACCCATTATTACATACTTTTATATTATTGTTGTGCTTAAAAAAAATCACAAACTTTTTAACCAAATTAGTACGTTTATAATCCCTCTATTTTGATGACCTATAACTTTTTTATTTTTCCGTATAAACGGCGGTGTGAGGGCTCATTTTTTGCGCCATGATCTGTACTTTTTTTTGATACCACATTTGCATATAAAAAACTTTTAATACATTTTTTATAATTTTTTTTAATAAAATGTATTAAAAAAGTATACATTTTGGACTTTTTTTTTTTTTTTACGTTCACGCCGTTCACCGTACGGGATCATTAACATTTTATATTATTAGTTCGGACATTTACGCACGCGGCGATACCAAATATGTCTATAAAATTAATTTTTTACGCTTTTTGGGGGTAAAATAGGAAAAAACGGACATTTTACTTTTTATTGGGGGGAGGGGATTTTTCACTTTTTTTTTACTTTTACATTTTTTTTTACACTTGAATAGTCCCCATAGGGGACTATTCATAGCAATACCATGATTGCTAATACTGATCTGTTCTATGTATAGGACATAGAACAGATCAGTATTATCGGTCATCTTCTGCTCTGGTCTGCTCGATCTCAGGCCAGAGCAGGAGACGCCGGGAGCCGGACGGAGGAAGGAGAGGGGACCTCCGTGCGGCGTTCTGAATGATCGTATCCCCGCAGCAGCGCTGCGGGCGATCCGATCGTTCATTTAAATCGCGCACTGCCGCAGATGCCGATATCTGTATTGATCCCGGCACCTGAGGGGTTAATGGCGGACGCCCGCAAGATCGCGGGCGTCGGCCATTGCCGGCGGGTCCCTGGCTGCGATCAGCAGCCGGGATCAGCCGCGCATGACACGGGCATCGCTCCGATGCCCGCGGTTATGCACAGGACGTAAATGTGCGTTAAGTACCACCGCACCAGGACGTACATTTACGTCCTGCGTCCTTAAGGGGTTAAAGGCACCTGCACTTCTTGAACTTTTAATTTTAGGAGGTGTGTGGATCTAAGGCTTTGACTGGATCAGACTTTTAGCCACAAACTTGCTTATGACAACATGAAAAAGTGCAAATATACTGTAAAAACCATTATTAAAGTGGATCTGGACATTTATGAAAGAATTTAATAGTTTTTGCTTAAAATCATGGCAAAAAAGTTGCATGTGCGAACACTCTATTTTTTTGTGTGACTTCTTGATTGTGCAAAAAAAAAAAAAGAAGAAACTTACTTACCAAAGCAAAAAGTTTGACTTCCAGTGGTCAGAGATTTATCAAGTTAAAAAGTAGCATTGCAAGAAAAAGACTACCAAATGTACTCCAGCTCAAACATAGAGCAGAAAAAACAGTACCAAAGCAAAAAAAATTAAAAAAAATTGCTTACATGCAACAAATTCATCAACAGACTGCACCCAGATGAGAAATAAAAAAAAAAGAAAAAGAAGGTGGAGTTTTAAATGGATCCAGCATGTCACCCAGTCAGAGGCTATATGCCCAGCAGAGGTGAGTGGATAGTTGAGCATTAGGCTCAGAATTTGTGCTAGGGTCCCATCCTAAATGAGGCCACCTCCCCGTGGTGGGTGGGGGACACGTTTTGATCAAAAAGTGCGCTAAGAGCCTCAATTTTTTGACCAATGTGTGCTGCTGCAATCCTCTTTTTGTATACAGATGATAAATAAGTCGCACGTAAGCAAAAAAATTGTAAGGAAAAAATAACAAAAAAAAAATAACTAAGCAAACATTAATAAATGTCCCCCTTATCCCCTATCTACAGGATAGGGGATAATATTTTCTGATCGCGTTGGGTCCCCTCGCCATCTCTGGCATGACGCCGCGGCTGACACGCCTCCTCCATGTATCTCTATGGGAAAGGTGGAGATGCAGCGTTCAGGCATCCCTGCCCCTCCCACAGAGCTGTATAAGGGGGGGGGGGGGGGGGCGTGTTTTTGAATTAGTTAGGTCAACGACACGCACATTAGGAGATTGCGGGGGTCCCAGTAGTCGGACCCCTTGCGATCAGACACTTATCCCCTATCCCGCGGATAGGGGATAAGTGTCTAAGTCTGCAGTACTCCTTTAAGTCAACTATTTTATTTGACCAACTAGGCAACAAATCATTTGCTGGAATATCAGCACATATTAGCTTTATCATCCGGAGTCCTGCGGTGCCTTCCAGAATATCATTTCACAAAAAAGGTGGGGAACTGAGGGGAATAATCAAACTCTAGTTTCTCCATAATTTGTGTTCACACCAGATGTTCACAATTCCTAGTGGATTGCTAGCAGAAATTATTAATGTCCCTTATATTGTTGGCTTTTCTATGACTACAGTAGACCCTCAACTTACAATATTAATTGGTTCCAGGATGACCATTGTATGTTGAAACCATTGTATGTTGAGACCAGAACTCTATGGAAACCTGGTAATTGGTTCTAAAGCCACCAAAATGTCATCCAAAAATAGGAAAAAAAGTGAGAATTAAAGAAAAATAAGTAGATAACTAATATAGATAAAGCAAATCCTTACATATAAAAGTAAGAATGATCTGCTGGGAGCTGTAAATCACGGTCTATGTCAGTGTTTCCCAAGCAGGGAGCCTCCAGCTGTTGCAAAACTACAACTCCCAGCATGCCCGGACAGCCAAAGGCTGTCCGGGCATGCTGGGAGTTGTAGTTTTGCAACAGCTGGGGGCACCCTGCTTGGGAAACACTGGTCTACGTAGAGGACAGAAGCTTCTTCAGGGTCCTGTACAGCACATGCAATGTCCTAAAAAGTAACATGGAGCCGCCCTCACCTGGTGTCCAAAGGAGCAGCTAACCCTGGTACAGGTAAAGTATACAGAACATGTAATACCTCCCTGTACTGTAGGGGGCGCTACCAGACACCAGTCAGTGCATACACTTCAGTAATACAGGGGTTTTACCAGTAAATTGCCCATTCACATATAGGACTTGTAGGCACTTGGGGGGAGATTTATCAAAACCTGTGCAGAGAAAAACTTGGCCAGTTGCCCATAGCAACCAATCAGCTCGCTTCTTTCATTTTCATGAAGGCCTGTGAAAAATGAAAGAAGCGATCTGATTGGTTGCTATGGGCAACTTTTCCTCTGCACAGGTTTTGGTAAATCTCCCCCTTGGTTTTTTTTTACTGCATTTTTTTTGTCCGGGAAACTGTGTTTTTTTCTTCCTTGGCATTTTTTTCTGTTTCTGTGTCCATCCCCTTTATTTATTCTCTTAATTAAAAAATAAAAAGATGTAAAAATGTCAGAAAAACAAAGCAAAATCCACATTGCTTTTTTAATGGCGTTTTCTCTCTTTCACAGACTTCTATGGGAGAGAAAAACCAAGATTTCATAAAAATATAATAAAAATAAAAATATGCCATAGTCTTAAAATGCTGCGATTTAAAAAAATGTTCTCCCAAAAAACGCTGTGCGGCATTTGTGGCCTTTTTGGGGAAAAAAGGAAAACCCAGTCTTCAGGCCAGTATTTTGATTCAGTATTTATAAGCCAAAACCAGGAGAGCAACATATACAGAGAAAAGGTATAATGGAAAGATTTTCATCCTCTCTGTATTGTGGATTCACTTCTAATTTTCCTTTACATAATAATGCAATCTGATTGGTTGCTATGGGCAACTGCCCCACTCTTCCTCTACACAGGTTTTGATAAATGTCTCTTCCCTTGCTCACATAGGGGGAGATTAATCAAAACCTGTGCAGAGGTAAAGTTGCTGAGTTGCCCATAGCAACCAATCAGATCGCTTCTTTCATTTTTCACAGGTCTCTTTAAAAATGAAAGAAGCGATCTGATTGGTTGCTATGGGCAACTCAGCAACTTTTCCTCTGCAGAGGTTTTGATAAATCTCCCCCATAATGGTAATGAAAATATAGACACCAGACTGATGCGGCCTCTCCTGCCTCCGACTGCACATGTTGTGGGGAGATGCAGCGGAATGCATTGCAATAGTGACACTTCAGACTGTGATCACTGGAAAACAAACCTATGAGCAACATTTATTAATTTGCTGTTTTTATTTCCCGGCACATTACCTACATCTTTGGGATCCAATTTTTGCAAAAAAATTTTTTTTTTTTTTAGGTCAGAGCATCAAGGGGGCACAGAACTGCCAATTACTTCAATGTTTCCCAAACAGTAAATAAAAGCTGCCATTTTTCATTGAATTGTAAAGACTGTAGCGCACCAGTCTTAAAGGGGTGCTCCGCCCCTAGACATCTTATCCCCTATCCAAAGGATTGGGGATAAGATGTCTGATCACGGGAGTCCTGCCGTCGGGGACCCTGCTGTTCGTTTAGAGCATGGGGTGCAACTCAGGAGGCTTGTGACATCACGGCCACGCCCCACTTCTGACGTCACAGTCATGCCCTCTCAACGCAAGTCTATGGGAGGGGGCGTCACGCCCCCTCCCATAGACTTGCATTGAGGGGGCGTGGTCGTGGCATCACGAGTGGGGCGTGAACGTGACGTCACGAGCCTCCGCCCAACATTGCCAATCCTCCGGCACGGAGCGAATTTCGGTTTGTGCACCGGATGTCTGGGGTGCCACAGCCGGGATCGTGGGGGTCCTCAGCGGCGGGACCCCCGCAATCAGACATCTTATCCCCTATCCTTTGTATAGGGGACAAGATGTCTAGGGGCGGAGTACCCCTTTAAGAAGTTAATACAGTCAGTAGACCAGCTCCTTAGACTGTTTGCAGAGATTTCAGTGGGAGAGCCGGCTGACTGTTTTACTGGACATTTAGGTAGAGATGATTAATGTAGCATTACACGGAATGCACTACTCTCTTCTTTCTGTGCTTACAGCACTACTTGGCTCCATAGGTGTGGCTCCAGAACGTCTTGTCCAGGCAGTGAACTTGTAGGATCCTTTACAGCTAATTGTCTGTAATGACAAAACAAACCACAATATTACAACACAATTACATTGGTCAGACTGAAACAATAAACAGACAGACGTCTGATGCTAATGACAAATTTCTATTGCACCGTATTGCTCCAATTCATCTTACAATACATGTCAAGACACTCTGGACTCTCTAAGGCAGCTCTATTCATTGAGTAGAAACCTGTAGACAGGTCTTAGCAAGCAGCAATTCATATTTTTCATCTGTCACAAAAACCTTTAATCTACATTTTTTCCCCAGAAAAAATCCATGATATTTTCTTCTTTTCTTTCCTTCAATTCCTTGTCATTACAGAGTTTTTTCTTTGTGAGGGTTGAGGCACTTATAATGGTCGCCATTCAGCAGAGATGAGACTGCAATACAGTCAAAAACCCATTTAAACATATGTGATAATCTAGTGGCGGGGTTCCTAGTATCTAGTAGTTAGTACCCACCAAAAAAAGGTCAAAGGAAGGACAACTGGTGAACCAGCTTGGGATACCCAAGGCCTTATTGATGTATTGGAGAGTGAAGGCTCGGCCTTTTGGCTAAGATCAAGTGTAGTATCTGATGTTCTCAGTTTTATGCTGGTGGCAGGCTACGCCGGTGTGGAGATGGTGAGGATGGGTGCTGCATGGTAGGGGGCAGGTGTACCGGGGCGTTCCGGGGCTGGTTCTGAGGAATCAGCCTGACAGCTGCCCCGATGTGACCTGTTCCCTCTGGGTCTTGCCATGAGGCTGAGAGGGTCTAGAGCCGAGGTACTTTAGTGCCTCAGGGAGTGGTGTATAACTCCAAATCCCAGGGCCGTAGCCCGGGGTGCAAAACACCTATATTAATTTCCCCCAAAAGAAAAATTAAAATGGAACTTTTATTGTATATCTTTAAAATAAACCCAGTAATGTGATATTAAAATTGCAGTGCCACGTGGGATGGTAGAAGTATATACTGAGCAGTTTGCTCTTAGTATCTAGGGTTCTGCAGACACCCAATATCCCATACGAGGCACTATATTAAAACACTAAATTGCAATTAGTGTTTTAATATAGTGCCTCGTATGGGATATTGGGTGTCTGCAGAACCCTAGATACTAAGAGCAAACTGCTCAGTATATACTTCTACCATCCCACGTGGCACTACAATTTTAACCTCTTAAGGACATAGGACGTTCTCTAACGTCCTCACTACCTGGGCTTTAATGCCCAAGGACGTTAGAGAACGTCCTGTTGTATTTCCGATCTCTGCCGCTCGCCGGGCAGAGATCGGAACTGGATGCCTGCTGAAATCCTTCAGCAGGCATCCAGGGCAAACGCCGAGGGGGGCCATGTAGGCCCCCCATGTCGGCGATCGCCGCAAATCGCAAGGGATCTGCGGCGATACCGGGTTGATCGGGTCTCTGGGACCTGACCGCCCGGTAATTTCGCATGATCCCGGCTGTCACAGACAGCCAGGACCATGCTGAAGTATCGGAGCGAGGTGGCAAGCCTGCCACCTCCTCCGATCCCCTGCGATCCGTCGGTTAACTAACCGACCAATCGCAGGAGGGGGGGCGGTTACTTCCTCCCGCCCTGCCCGGCCCCTTGAAGTCCGGAGAGGACGGGAGGAAGACCGGAGGACGCGGCGGGGGACGGGGGAGTGCTGGGGACCGGCCCCGGTACTTACCTCGTCCCTGAAGACCCGGATTCCGGCAAGGAAGATGGCGGCGGCGGCGACAGGTGAGTAGATCTTCAGCCGCGGTCGGGCCCTTTACAGCAATGCACGTCGCCGTAAAGCGACATGCATTGCTGTAATGGGACCCTGTATACTACAACTCCCAGCATGCCCAGACAGCCCTTGGCGTCTGGGCATGCTGGGAGTTGCAGTTTTGCAACATCTGGAGGTCCACAGTTTGGAGACCACTGTGCCCTTCCAGATGTTGCAAAACTACACATCCTCAGCATGCCCTTACAGTCCAGGCATGCTGGGAGTTGTAGTTCTGTAACATCTGGCCCTTCAGATGTTGCAGAACTACAACTCCCAGCATGCCTGGACAGTTTTGGCATACTGGGAGTTGTAGTTTTGCAACATCTGGAAGGGCACAGATTGGGAACCACTGTATTAGTGGTCTGCAAACTAGTCCTCCAGATGTTGCAAAACTACAACTCACAGCATGCTGGGAGTTGTAGTTCGGCAACATCTGGCTCTAAAGATATTGCCGAACTACTACTCCCAGCATGCCTGAGAATGCTGGGAGTTGTGGTTTTGCAACAACAGGAGGCACACTGGTTGGGAAACATTGTCTGTTTCCTAACTCAGTGTTTCCCAACCGTGCGCCTCCAGCTGTTGTAAAACTATAAATGCCAGCATGCACTGATAGACTGTGCATGCTGGGAGTTGTAGTTTTGTAACAGCTGGAGGTCCCCCCCCCCCCCCCTGTGAATGTACAGGGTACATTCACATGGACAGGGGCTTACAGTGAGTATCAGGCTGCAAGTTTGCGATGCAGCAAATTTTGCGCGGCAGCTCAAACTCGCAGCGGAAACTCGCTGTAACCCCCCGCCCGTGTGACTGTACCCTAAAAACACTACACTACACTAACACAAAATAAAATAAAAAGTAAAAAACACTACATATACACATACCCCTACACAGCCCCCCTCCCCTCCCCAATAAAAATGAAAAACGTCCGGTATGCCACTGTTTTCAAAATGGAGCCTCCAGCTGTTGCAAAACAACAACTCCCAGTATTGCCGGACAGCCGTTGACTGTCCAAGCATGCTGGGAGTTTTGCAACAGCTGGAGGCACCCTGTTTGGGAATCACTGGCGTAGAATACCCCTATGTCCACCCCTATGCAAATCCCTAATTCAGGCCTCAAATGCGCATGGCGCTCTCACTTCGGAGCCCTGTCGTATTTCAAGGCAACAGTTTAGGGTCACATATGGGGTATCGCCGTACTCGGGAGAAATTGCCTAACAAATTTTGGGGGGCTTTTTCTCCTTTAACCCCTTATGAAAAGGTGAAGTTGGGGTCTACAACAGCATGTTAGTGTAAAAAAATAGATTTTTTACACTAACACGCTGGTGTTGCCCTATACTTTTCATTTTGACAAGAGGTAAAAGGGAAAAACGCCCCCCAAAATTTGTAATGCAATTTCTCCTGACTACGGAGATACCCCATATGTGGGCGCAAAGTGCTCTGGGGGCGCACAACAAGGCCCAGAAGGGAGAGTGCACCATGTACATTTGAGGTGATTTGCACAGGGGTGGCTGATTGTTACAGCGGTGTTGACAAATGCAAAAAAAAAAAACAAACACGTGACCCCATTTCGGAAACTACACCCCTCACGGAATGTAATGAGGGGTGCAGTAAGAATTTACACCCCACTGGTGTCTGACAGATCTTTGGAACAGTGGGCTGTGCAAATAAAAACATTTTGTACAGCCCACTGTTCCAAAGTTCTGACAGACACCAGTGGGGGGGTAAATGCTCACTGTACCCCTTGTTACGTTCCTCAAGGGGTCTAGTTTCCAAAATGGTATGCCATGTTGGGGTTATTTTGCTGTCCTGGCACCATAGGGGCTTCCTAAATGCGACATGCCCCCCGAGCAAAATTTGCTCTCCAAAAGCCAAATATGACTCCTTCTCTTCTGAGCATTGTAGTTCGTCCATAGTGCACTTCAGGTCCACTTATGGCATACCTTCATACTCAGAAGAGATGGGGTTACAAATTTTGGGGGGTATTTTCTGCTATTAACCCTTGCAAAAATGTGAAATTTGGGGGGAAACACACATTTTAGTGAAAAAATATATATATTTTTTTACATATGCAAAAGTCGTGAAACACCTGTGGGGTATTAAGGTTCACTTTACCCCTTGTGACGTTCCCCAAGGGGTCTAGTTTCCAAAATGGTATGCCATGTGCGGATTTTTTGCTGTTCTGGTACCATAGGGGCTTCCTAAATGCAACATGCCCCCCAAAAACCATTTCAGAAAAACATACTCTCCAAAATCCCCTTGTCGCTCCTTCCCTTCTGAGCCCTCTACTGCGCCCGCCGAATACTTTTCATGGACATATGAGGTATGTCCTTACTCGAGAGAAATTGGGCTACAAATATAAGTATAAATTTTCTCCTTTTACCCCTTGTAAAAATTCAAAAATTGGGTCTACAAGAACATGCGAGTGTAAAAAATGAAGATGGTGAATGTTCTCCTTCACTTTGCTGCTATTCCTGTGAAACACCTAAAGGGTTAAAACACTGACTGAATGTCATTTTGAATACTTTGGGGGGTACAGTTTTTATAATGGGGTCATTTGTGGGGTATTTCTAATACGAAGACCCTGCAAATCCACTTCAAACCTGAACTGGTCCCTGAAAAATAGTGAGTTTGAAAATTTTGTGAAAAATTGGAAAATTGCTGCTTAACTTTGAAGCCCCCTGATGTCTTCCAAAAGTAAAAACACGTCAATTTTATGATGCAAACATAAAGTACACATATTGTATTTGTGAATACATTTTTTTTTTATTTGCAATATCCATTTTCCTTACAAGCAGAGAGCTTCAAAGTTAGAAAAATGCAAAATTTTCAATTTTTTTCAGCAAATTTTTGAATTTTTCACTAAGAAACGATGCAAGTATCGACAAAATTTTACCAATAACATAAAGTAGAATATGTCACGAAAAAACAATCTTGGAATCAGAATGATAGGTAAAAGCATTCCAGAGTTATTAATGTTTAAAGTGACAGTGGTCAGATGTTCAAAAAACGCTCCGGTCCTAAGGTGTAAAATGGCCTGGTCCTTAAGGGGTTAATATCACATTACTAAGTTTATTTTAAAGATATACAATAAAAGTTCCATTTTAATTTTTCTTTTGGGGGAAATTAATAGAGGTGTTTTGCACCCCGGGCTACGGCCCTGGGGTTTGGAGTTATATAGTGTTTTGGCCTCTCTATTCCCTCTGGGTCATTTTTTGAGTTTTTTCAGGGAGTGGTGACCCCAAGGTGCCAAAACTCACTCGGAGTATTGGCTCACTGAGTGGAAGCACAGGCACCATGAACTCTTCACCTTGTGGCACTCACCTCTTGATTCCCAGACTTCTGGCTAGGATCAGAGAAATTTTTATAGATCCGGCCGGATGTCCGGGCAGTATATCTGCGCACATTCACTTATTGATTTATTTTCGTCACTGTGTCACAGGATTGTTGTGTTCACAGGATTGTTAGGATGCAATGGCCCTTCTGGGTGTCCCTCCTAGCAGTCTAGGGGAGGTGTGCGTGGCCATCAGGTCCCTCACCGCCCTGCAAAAACCCCGGGTACTCCTGCATGGGCAGGGTACCAACCGTTTACAGCTCTGCAGGCAGATACCTTGGCTAATGCCAAGGGGGATGCCGGGAGCATTTGTGGTCCCTTAGTAGCTTCGGCAAAAAGGGACATCGAACCTGGAACCTTGCAGTTACCTTTTGGTCCAGAGGCAAAGGGTAAGGTTTGTTGGGGGGGCCTCTCTCCTTTGTGCACGTTTTTTTTGTGTAACACGTTTGCACTTTTTCTTGCACTTTGGGTGATTCGAGAGCACGTTCCTCGGCTCTTAGATAAAAAAAAAAAAAAAGATGGCTAGCCCATGTGACCCAACCACACAGAAGAGCTACTGATGCACAAACTGCTGATACTAGCTAAAATAGAAAGACCTTAGAAAACACAGTGTATCACAACTTGCTGTGCGTGGGGCTGTGTAGCTGTAGACCAGTCAGAGCACTCATGCTGACCTAGGTGCACCACCAAAAACTCATACAACAGGCATGTCTTTATCAGAACTGGACCATGGAGCAATGGAGGAGGATCACCGAGGCAAGGCACAGGCAACCTTCGAGAACCTACAGCCAAAATGCTTCCAAAGCATCATGGAAACATCTGCAGTGATGAAAATTGCCTATGCCTGACCTAGGCTGACAAATCATCTGACATCTGACATCTTCTCTTTTACATCATGTGGTTGGGGGGGGGGGGCAGATATGCATACATAATAAAGAGTTGGCACCAATATGCACTAATGGCAGAGGCAAAATGATGCCCTCGGCAATATTCCCAAATAAAAAGTAATCAACCACCAACCAAGTTCTCAATACTAGGTAAGTCATACCTGGTGGAAAGACAGGGTTACCCTGAATTGGTGACAGAACGCTGATCCAGGGATTTATTCTGATATTTGGAGCTGGGAAATAGGCATCAGCCTCATAAAGGATTTTTGCCTTCCTCTGTATCAACTCAGTAGGGACACAATAGAGATATATGTTGAACTTTATGGACTCAACCTAATGAACTATGTAACTATGTGAAAATGTCAGTAACTCCAATGCACATGAGCTTTAAAGGGGTACTCCACTGGCAAGCGTTCAGAACATTTAGTTCCTAACGCTATGTGCGCACTGCGGGGGGTCGGCCACGCCTCCTCTTGATGACAGGCCACGACCCCTCAACGCAAGATTTTATCGCGATGGTCCCAATCAGCCCGACTGAGCTGCCGAGAAGCTTTTACTTTCATTTTAGACGCAGCGATCAACTTTGATCACCGCGTCTAAAGGGTTAATAGAGCGTGGCACAACGTTCGGTGCCGCACGCTATTAGCCCAGGGTTCCGGCTATCATTAGCCCCCGGGACCGACCCGGTATGATGCAGGGTCACGGCGGGACCCTGCTTTATATACCCGGACCGGGCACAGGGTGTACAGGTATGCCCTGCGTCCTTAAGAGGTTAAAGAAAATATAACAAATGTGAGAAGGTGAAAGGTGTGGTCATTGATGGACGGTATGTGTCACCAAGGTTCCTGGCCTTGGTGAGGTATGAGACAGTATTTTCCAGTATCTGTGCTGCGGTGCAGCCTGAAACTGTGCCCATTGTATGGCTGGAAGGCCAATCCGGGACGGCTCTTACCGGGAATGACCAACTGCAGGGTGGGGGTCATTCCCCACAATCCAGGCCAGCTTTTGCTGGCCTTAAAGGGGTTCTCCGGTGCTTAGACAGCTTATCCCCTATCCCAAGGATAGGGGATAAGATGCCTGATCGGGGGAGTCCCGCCGCTGGGGACCCCCGTGATCTTGCACGCGGCACCCCGTTTGTAATCAGTCCCCAGCGGCGTGTGACGTCATGCTCTGGCCCTCAATGTAAGCCTATGGGAGGGGGCGTGACAGCTATGACACCCCTCCCGTAGGCTTGCATTGAGGGGAGGAGCGTGACGCCACACGGGGGCGGAGGCGTGACGTCACACGCCGCTGGCCCTGTGGACTGATTACAAACGGGGTGCCGCATGCAAGATCACAGGGGTCCCCAGCGGCGGGACTCCCGCGATCAGGCATCTTATCCCCTATCCTTTGGATAGGGGATAAGATGTCTAAGCACCGGAGAATGGAGCTAGGCTGCTTCACCAGCTGTGGGGGATTTTGCTAGTTGTAGCACACAGTGCCAGAGAGGGCTGTGTGGAGTCTTCCCCGTGATAGCTCCAAGAGTGGAAGCTGCTGGACAGCCTAGCTGAGGCCTGGAAAAGACTTGCTGACACTGCGTGGCGTGAACACAGGTGTGAACAAACACCTAAGGAAATACCGGTGGACTGTTATTACGTTTTCCTTTGCTCTACGTTGAAAGACTGTTTTGTTGTATGCTGAGTGTGAATAAAACACTGGCCTTTGATTTAAAACGCTGTCTCCTAACCTCTATACTGCAGACCGCACCTGTCTGTAAGAGCGAGTCATTACACAAATGACAGTTTTCATACTACGATAATAGACCTGAATGTACTCTCCGCATGCGTCTTTATTTTATTTCCTTCAAACTCCTTCAAATTAATCCATTTCCAAAGTAAATCATTTGAAATTCAGGCTGGGATCCCTACTGAATAAAGATAGTGTACTCTGAGGTATAAGCCCTGTGTTTGCAGAATAGTAATGAATAATTTCAGGCTAATTTATGTCATTTTAATTTCTAAAATAATTACAGTAGCAAGACTCAGGAAACGCGGCTAGTCGGGTTTACTAAGCGTATTTATAAGCAATGAGGCCAAACTTATCAAAACACTACATTACTGTTCCAAATTAAACTACTCTACAGAAAAGAACATTTATTCCCAACTTTTTTGAATAATATCAAGAGACAAAAGTATCAAAAATGCATACATTAAATAATCTACATGCCGGTCCTATTGATGCATATTTATGTATGTGCTCCGTCATGTTGGGTCACAGCTACCGGTCACAATCACAAATTGTTACCCAGCTGAACGCCCAATCACACAGACTCTTATGTTTTTATATACTCCGCCAGCCACAATGCAAGTTTCACTGAGTTAACAGACTACTTAGATTATGTGTTTTAAGGCCATGCTGACTAAATGACATTACTGATTATATCATTGACTTGAATGGTTTCCATAATAAATACACTCACTATAGAGTCAATCAGGGTTTCTCAATATGGTTTGTGAAGGTTTTAGTCTGGGTTCACATATATCAGGCGTCCGGCACAGTTTCCCTCTGGCGTGCACCGGAGGGGAAACTAATGCTAGAACTGATCCCATTCATTTGAATGGGACAGTTCACAATCATCCAGCGTCTCAATTTTGACGCCGGATGGTTGGACACGCCGGACCGGGGAAAGACATATGTGAACCAAGCCTTACATGGAGAAAAAGAATTACAGTACAGTGATAGAACTAAAATTAAGATTAAAGGGGTACATTTTTTTTTTTTTATCAACTGGTGCCAGAAAGTTAAAGGGGTACTCCGCCCCTAGACATCTGCTGGGGACCCCGGGGATCGCTGCTGCAGCACCCCGCTATCATTACTGCACAGAGCGAGATCGCTCTGCACGTAATGACAGGCAATACAGGGGCCGGAGCATTGTTACGTCACGGCTCCGCCCCTCGTGACGTCAAGGCCCGCCCCCGTCAATACAAGTCTATGGGAGGGGGCGTGGCGGTCGTCGCCCCCCCTGCCATAGACTTGCATTAAGGGGACGAGCCGTGATGTCATGAGGGGCGGAGCCATGACGTCACGCTGCTCCGGCCCCTGTATCGCCCTTCATTACGCACAGAGCGAACTCGCTCTGTGCAGTAATGATGGCGGGGTGCAGCAGCGGCGATCCCCGGGGTCCCCAGCAGCGGGACCGCGGCGATCTAACATCTTATCCCCTATCCTTTGGATAGGGGATAAGATGCCAGGGGTGGAGTACCCCTTTAAACAGATTTGTAAATGACATTTATTAATAAATATTTACCCTTCCAGTACTTTTTAGCAGCTGTATGCGACAGAGGAGATTCTTTTCTTTTTGAATTTCTTTTTTGTCTGACCACAGTGCTCTCTGCTGACACCTGATGCCCGTATCAGGAACTGTCCAGAGCAGGAGAAAATCCCCATAGAAAACCTATGCTGCTCTGAACAGTTCCAGACATGGAAAGAGGTGTCAGCAGAGAGCACTCTGGACAACACAAAAAAGAAATTCAAAAAGAAAAGAATTTCCTCTGTAGCATACAGCTGCTAAAAAGTACTGGAAGAGGAAAGATTTTTTAATAGAAGTAATTCACTAATCTGTTTAACTTTCTCGCACCAGTTGATTAAAAAAAAAAAAAAAATATATATATATATATATATATATATATATATATATATATGTTTTCCACCGGAGTACCCCTTTAAGTGCCATAAACACAACAGGGTATGGTACGGGGCAAATTTTTGGTTCTGTGGTGGTATGTGAATGGATTTCTTGCAACATTTCACATCTCCACACCAAATTTACAGACAGAGTTGTACACTTTGTAAAAGCATGTAAATGTCACTTTAAAACCCAACACAAGCTAAAGGTTCTAAGTACACTAAATCCTACACTAAAATAATCAGTAAATAGATTAAAAGTCACTGATTTCACATCTGTAATTTTTGTCCTATTACTCTAATGCAGTGTTTTCCAACCAGGGTGCCTCCAGCTGTTGCTAAACTACAACTCCCAGCATGCCCGGACAGCCAAAGGCTGTCCTGGCATGCTGTGAGTTGTAGTTTTGCAAAAGCTGATGGCACCCTGGTTGGGAAACACTGTTCTAGTGTTTCCCCATCCAACATGCTGGGAGTTGTAGTTTTGAAAAAGCTGGAGGCATTCTGGTTTGGGAAACACTGTTCTACTCCCATGCATTTCCCTGATATAAGCTTGCGGACAGGACATGCTTGATGCATAGTGACGACTATTTAGACTTTAAAAAATTGTCTTTTAATCAATTTACTGGTTTTGAAGACGACAAAGTTTCCATGTGTGTTAGCATATGGCTCTGCCTTGTACATGACGCTTATTCCATTTTAGTTCTATAAATGTTCTATGTGTATGGTTATGAGGGGTCCCACAGAGGGTCTTGTGATCTCAAGAATGGGACTCCTGGACATGACTTTGAATGGAGTAGAAGCCCATTTTTGTTTGTGCTGTCTGAACTTTTGTACTTCCAGCAAAAATGTTGTGATAAAATTAAAGAAAAATAGAGTAGGGCTAAGCTCTCTTAAAGGGGTACTCTGGAGAAAAAAGTTACAACCGTTTTATCTTTTTTTTCTCCCAAATCAACTGGTGCCAGGAAGTTATACAAATAAATCACAATAAAAAAACAACTCAAGTCTTCCAGTACTTATCAACTGCTGTAAGCCCTGTAGGAAGTTGTGTAGTCTTTCCAGACATGGTGCTCTCTGCTGCCACCATCTCTGTCCGTGCCAGAAAGTGTACAGAGCAGGAGCAAAGCCCCATAGCAAACGTCTGCTGCTCTGGAGAGTTCCTGACACAGGCAGTGGTTGTAGCAGAGAGCCCCCTATCTGACAGGAAAGTCGACACAACTTCCTCCAGGGCATACAGCAGCTGATAAGTACTGGAAGACTTGAGTTTTTTTCAGCAGAAATAAATTACAAATTTGTATATCTTTTTATTACCAATAAGTGCATCACAAGGGTATATATACACATAATAAATGATATCAAAGTTCCCGCCCATTAATTATAATCAGAAACACATGTAACACATGCATATAGTTGACAGAACTAATCAAAAAGTGTGCTGCAATATATATGTGCAGCGCCCTGGCACCTGAATAATAAAAATAAATAATGATAAAAATACATCCAATGTACATAGTTAAAAAAGGTGCATTGAAACTCTGATACATACAAAAAACATATATGAACTTACTCTCTGCATTCATATATAAACCTGTGTAATGGAATCTTCGTCATGATGGCGACTCGCTGCAAGTAGCACACTTTTCTGATTTAGTGTAAAGATCTGTCAAGGCTATCTGCAACATGGGTTTCTGATCTAATTAAGGAGCGGCTACTAAGATGTCAAAGATATGAAGAATATATATATATATATATATATATATATATATATATATACACGGACGAGTATTTTTCTCAGGGAGAGGCACCGCTTCTGGTGTAAAATGGAGATTCAAAAAGGCCATTAGCACTCTGCGGGCTTTCTGGGTAAGAAGTATTGTTGTTGAAAGCCCGCGGAGTGCTAATGGCCTTTTTGAATCTCCCTGAGGAAAATACTCGTCCCTTTTAGCTAGTCGCTACAGGTCTCTCATCTTCAGCCAAGCCAGAACACCCTGCTCTGCACTGAAGAGGGGCAAGCACCCCGAAACAGCTGTCTGCAGATGGGTTCTCTTCCCTTCTGGGGAGAATTCTGACTTGGCATTAATCCAAACCAAAGTCGGAGCTGATCAGAGGGCACACTACCTTATATGGTGGTGTGATGAGAAACTTATGACTTGATAAAGGGAGGAATCCCGAAAGCTTGTCTCTACAAAATCTTGTTAGTCCAATAAAAAAGGTATTACAAGATACTGCAACTACCGATGATTTTGCTTTTTGCATCACTGGACTAATACGGCTACTCCTAACTAATCTATATATATATATATATATATATATTGCTTGAAAATGACTCTTGATACTTTTGCATGGTGCAATAAAATGTTAAGACTTATACATGGATGGTGAGCTGAGGCTACAAACATTTTTTTGCTGATTTTTTATGATATATTATAGATTTTATAAAATCTGTTAATGTCGATCTTTTGCAATAAAAATTAAGAACTGAAACAAAACGTACCGACATACAAAGGTAAGTACAATCAGAAAGTATAACCTACACATCTCTCATCAAAGCTCATAAAAATGACAAAGTATACGGCTAATTAATTTCATCTCTCAAACAGTCTTTATAATAAAACAAATCTATAGTGTGACACGGGGAATCCAAAAAGGTGTTTTCTGCTGCAGCGGACACCATGCGGTTAGTATTTCTTTAGCGTTTCTTGACGTTTACACAATATTGCTTTCATTTATCATCAGAGACTAAATAAATATAATGTACAACTGTAAAGGGGCTTTTCGGATATCATCACTAAGTAACCTTCATATAACAGCTTCAATAATGCAAAGAGGAAGGGGCTGAATACACACAGTATTGAGTTCTGCCATATTCCAATAGGAACTGCTCCAACCTCTTGTCATCTGATGATATATTCACTACAGCGAAAAGAAAACGTACTATGCTGAAATTCCCTTCCACCTATTACTCAAAGCCATACAAAATAGAATATTTGCATATATTCTTTAAGAAGAAAGGCTTTTGGATGAAATCCCATGAGGGCATTGAGTTTAAGCACTGGAGCGTGACATGGAAAGGTTCAACATTTTCAGACACAGTCGAATAAACGCCTAGGAAATCCAGGTGAATAGGAGGAGCAATAGAGGCCTAGAAATATACAGAATTCACTGTGGTATTTATGGGGCAGATACACTTCCTTAAAGGGGTACTCCGTTGGAAAACATTTTTTTTTTCAAAATCAACTGGTGCCAGGAAGTTAAATAGATCTGTAAATTAAATGAAGATAAAAGGGGATTCAGCTCACCTGTTCCACACGTGCACGGCCAGCCTCAAAGTTCAAAGGAGCAAGCAAAGGAGAAGGTGGAGCCAGCACTATGTAAAACCATTCCTTTATTGAAATCCAGGTTAAAAGTCCATAGACAAGCAGAGGAAAAAATTAGCACTAGGACAAAAGTGCATATGAGCAAGGTTGGAGCACCTCTGGACGCCGATGCGTTTCAGGCCATTTGGCCCTTAGTCATGCCATGACTAAGGGCCAAATTACTGAAACGCGTCATTTTGTATGCTGGTAAAAATAAATAATGGGGTGATAATCACATAAGAATTGTGAGAAAACCATCGCACACAGGTACAGACACTATATTATGAACTACACTAACTTTACAGCCCCTGTAGCATAGTCAAATAAAAAAAATCTGGACCTATTCCCAAAAGATCAATGTTTGATAACATTAAAAGAGTATATATGGCTATGCATGGATCAACCAGGACTTCCCACTCCATCCTGTTGCTAGACGCTAAAAAGGCGTTCGACAGGGTGGAGTGGGGATTCTTATGGGGGACATATCAGTATATGGGTTTGGGAGGAGAATTTCTTCAATGGGTGAGATTGCTGTATAGTATTCCCTCGGCTAGAATACGGATAAATGGAGAGTTATCTGATTCATTCCCCTTAAAGGGGTATTCCAGGATTTTTTTTTATTTGACTATGCTTCAGGGGCTGTAAAGTTAGTGTAGTCCATAATATAGTGTCTGTACCTGTGTGTGACGGTTTTCTCACAATTCTTATGTGATTTTATTCCCAATATTTATTTTTATCAGCATACAGAATGACTGTTGTCTCAGATATTTCCCAGGTTGCAATGCGGTCGAGACCTGACTCACTAGTCAGCTGATGACAGGGAGCCTGTCTGCTTCAATGGGTGGAGAGAGCAATCTGCAAGTAATGCAACAGCTGTAGGCACCCTGATTGAAAACCACACTGTTTAAATGGGTGGGGTGGCTGATGTGTGGGAAGGAGGAAAATGGAATCATGGGATTTGTAGGCAAACAAGAAAACTGAAAACAGGAAATACCAGTTCACAGAAAGCTAGCCACAGTGTTCTGGTAATCTCACAGCATAGCCATTTAGCCCCAAGATAAGCGCAGATCCTTCCTAAGCATGTCCATTACTGTCTGCCAGGTATGTACTAAAATCACCTTATGCTGGATAACCCCTTTAAGTAGAGGCACGAGACAGGGGTGTCCCCTTCCCCCCCCCCTTTTCTTCACCATACATATCAGACCCCCTGCCCTGGCTATTAAGTCAAGAGAAGACATCAACAGCTTTGGTCAGGGAAGTTTATATAATAAAATAAGGTTATATGCGGATGATGCAATTTTGTTCGTGGCGGATCCTGTAGATTCATTAAACAAGGTGACCGAGTTGGTAGGGCAATTCGGATCTATATCCGGATTTGAAATTAATTGGAAGAAAACCTCCCTTCTGCCGCTGGGGAGGGTTGGACAGGACTTGTCAGGGAAAGTTAGAATAGTGAGAGATGGAGAATTTATGGAATATTTGGGGGTAAAAAATCTCAGCCCAAATAGAGGAGTTCATTCTACTTAATATTAACCCACTGTTTAAAAAAATTTAAGACAAAAATAGTATTTGGAAATAATTACCTATTTCAATGGCAGGCAGAATAACCATTGTCAAAATGTTTATTCTTCCCCAGATTTTGTTCCATTTGAAGGCAGCATCTATATGGATTCAGTTGAAATGGTTTAAGAACCTGGCCAGAATGCTTAATACATTTATAAGGGGAAGAAATAGAGCTCGGCTTAAATATAATATCTTGGCCCTACCTGAAGAAGAGGGAGGAGTTAATTTACCAGACTTCCAATTATATTTTATTGCTAGTAAATTGCAAGAAATTGTAAAGTGGAGGGAAGATGCAATATTTGGTAACTTTTGGGAGGAGAATAAGGGTTGGTATTTAAATATTTTTGAATTATTAGAATCTGGATTGTTGGTGACTAAAAGAATGAAAATGGTACCCTATGCAATTTAGTATGATAAGGTATGGAAATTTACAAGAAAGTGGTGTAAGGTTGGAGGAGTGTACTACACTGTGGGAAAATATACACTATAAAGAAATTAATAAATTAAATGTGGGAAATTTTTGGGGGAGCAAAGGAGTAAGAAGAGTTGGAGATTTGTTCTCTAATGGGATTATTTTGGATTTTGAGAGGGTGAAACTGAAATTTAATATAACTCAAGCACAAGAATTTTGGTATTGGCAGATTAATCAAATAGCTAAATAGGTTGTGTATATTTGGTATAGAGACATATGAGGTATTTGATTTTCTTTTTAACACATCACTAGATAGGAAACTTTTGAAAAATATATTTATATGGTTGTTGAAAGGGGTACCAAAATTAGTGCACATTAATAGAAATATAGATAAATGGCATAGGGATGTTCCTACGATTTCAAATGAAAAAGGGTTTAGGAACTTGTCATTCCGTTTAATCCAGTTCGAAATACTGTATAGAATATATTATTCCCCAATGAAATTGTTCAAAATAGGATGTAGAAAATCTTCCAGCTGCCCAAAATGTGGTAGGGAAAGGGAGGTCATGGTCCATATGCTGTGGTCATGTGAACAAGTACAGAAATTCTGGTTGGAGATCAATAAAAATCTTCAAAGGCATATGGGGAACTCTGAATTTAAGTTGGATATATTAATGGTGTTAGGCTCAATTAAAGGGGTTGGAGAGTATCAACTCTGGACTAGTAAATTACTGGCTCTGGCCAAGGTGATGATAGCAAGAACATGGTTGGTGGGGACTGGTGAGGAAAATACAAGCGTATGAATTTGAAATTGCAAAAAGTAAAAAAAAAAAGGGGGACTATACAGTTAAATAGATGTTGGAGGAATTGGTCATTGGAATGAAATGAATGAGGAGGAAATATAATTAATTAATGTATTTATTTTTCCCTCTGTTTGTGGGGAGGATGGAGAGATGGAAAAAAAAAATTAAAAAAAATCAAATAAAATAAAATGGATGTTTGTTCTATCTGCACATTGCCTGACAAAGAGCCCTCTTTTGGGCCAGGAACGCATTGCTTTACTGTGCTTATAAACCAGTTTTAAAAAGAAAAAAAAAAAAGTATTTATTAAGCCCCAGCTTTACTTCAGAGTTGTGCTGATTGTTTGTGAGGGTTTCTGATGTTTTTCTTACAGATCCATCTACAGGAGGTGAGCCCTGTTGGTACATCTGGGGCACGGTCCTCTGGGGCAGCCATGGTAATAAAGCATCCCAATTTATAAGAAAAAAAAACATTTTATGTAAATCCATGTAAGAACATAACCTTTTATTCTCCTTTGGCTCACCGTATCTCTTCACTAATATTAATGGTTTTCTTTGCCAGGTTTTTTTGTAGGTGGCTTGGTTTGTAATCACTTTGTATCTGGGGCATAAGGAAGTATTGAGGCTTGTCTTTCTGGATATATCTCTGGTTCTGATACTGGGCCGGCAGAATGGACCGAGGATGTTCAAAACCATCTGTAATAAAAATAGTTAAATATGTTGAGAATTATGGCTTGATGGGCGCTAAATTAAAATAATATTACCAAATGTATCACTGTTTGGTTATTTAAAATAGATGCATTTGGCTCTAAAACTTGTCCAATGTGCAGTGGACATTTTTTGGGGCTTTCAGGGCTAGAATGTTTATGCAAATTGTTTAGCTGTTTTACTGTAGACCACTGATGCATAAAGCTACAGGCAGCCTAATACATATATGAACATTTAAGACCCTTTACCATCCTAGATCACCATGGATGCTGACTCAAACCCCTTTACTAAAAAAAGAAAAATAGTCAGGACAACTACCTAATACACGGGTGCACACTGCTGTGGCAAATACAGAGTATACAAAAAAGAAGGTTGCAGCAGCACTTTTGGTCAAAACATTTAGGCTCTTAGCGCACTTTTTGATCAAAATGTTTCCCCCATCCACAACATGGAGGTGGCCTCACTTTGGATGGGACCCTAACATGCTTAATTCACTCACCTGTGCTGGGCATATGGCCTCTGACTGGGTGACATGCTGGATCTACTTTCAATTTAAAAAACCTCCTGTGAACAGGGAGGGGTGCACGGCTAGAGAGGGTGCCACTCCTCCTAACTTGCATAGCAAACACCAAAAAAAGAAAAATAGCCAACACAACTACCTAATACACGGGTGCACGCTGCTGTGGACAGCGGCATTGACGTCAGAGTGCCAGTTAGCCCGGCCGGTGCCAGTTAGCACCTCATTAGCATATACCGAAAATCGAAGATTAAGGCTGAACGGCCTGATCTGGGCACGGTAAGCTTAAAACTGATCAGCGTGCCCCCAACTATCAGCCAGTACCGCTGGTTAGTGCGGGGGGAGAAAGCTGACAGTTTTCTTTAACCTCTTCAGTGCTCTAGACAGCTAGAAATGTTAATAATAAACCCCCTAACTTTTAAACAATTTGCCTCTTCAGTATTAAAACCCCAGGGATATTACCTTCGCCAAATAGACCACTAATGTTGTCTAGGAGAAGAAATGTTGTCTATCCGGGAGGTAAAGTAACTCTGTGGCCTGTCTTGATTTATCTGGGTGCTATGTGCAATATTTCTACAAACAAAAATGTATTTGGATGGTGTGTGACTGTGTATCTGGCTGCTGTACGGCTAATTCTGTTGGCTTTATATGTAATATTTAAGTGGTGTTAAATTAGCCATCTTTGGTCGTCCCTAATTTATGCTACAAACAGTGTATGCTGCATGTGAATTCACCGTAAGGGTATGTTTTCACATAGCATATAAACTGTGGATTTTTTGCTGTGTTCAACCATTTAGTTAAATTTACTTATATTAATTTACACAGTATACAAACTGCAGCCTAATATATACAGTGATACCTCAACTTACAATGGCCTCAACATACAATAGTTTCGACATACAATGGTCTTTTCTGGACCATTGTAACTTGAAACCAGACTCAACATACAATGTTACAGACAGTCCAGATCTGTGATACCTGTTAATGGCTGGAAGAACTGACCAATCAGAATGCATATTCACTGGTAAAACCCCTGTATTAGTGCATGCACTGTAGTACTGAAGTGCATGCACTGAATTCCTGTCTGGTAGCGCCCCCTACAGTACAGGGAGGTATTACATGTTGAGTACTACTCTTAACTTATGTCAAAGTTAGCTGCTCCTTTGGACACCAAGTAAAGGCAGCTCCATTTTACTTTTTTAGGAAATTACGTGTACTGTACAGGACCCCGAAGAAACTCCTGTCCTCTACATAGACCAGTATTTCCCAACCAGGGCATCTCCAGCTGTTGCAAAACTACAACCCCCAGCATGCTGGGAGTTGTAGTTTTGCAACAGCTGGAGGCACCCTGGTTGGGAAACACTGACACAAACAGTGATTTACAGCTCCCAGCAGCTGTTTCTCACTTTTATATGTAAGGATTTGCTTTATCTGTATTAGTTATCTACTTATTTTTCTTTAATCCTCACTTTTTCCTATTTTTGGATGACATTTTGGTGGCTTCAGAACCCATTATCAGGTTTCCATAGAGCACACATGGGTTAATATAAACCTTTGCTTGAATTTCAGATACTGCGAACACCAGAATTAAAACCCACAATGGGTCTCCCTGTGGGAAGGGGAGAATTCCTAAATTAAATAAAAACAGACTAGCCCAAAATGGCAACAATGGGGGGAGATTTATCAAAACCTGTGTAGAAGAAGAGTGGTGCAGTTGCCTATGGAAACCAATCATATCGCTTCTTTCATTTTTAAAGAGACCTGTGAAAAATTAAAGAAGCGATCTGATTGGTTGACATGGGCAACTGCACCACTCTTCCTCTACACAGGTTTTGATAATTCTCCCCCAATGTGTCTATAGGATTTGAAACAAATGCGAGGCTTTCTGCTGGATCCATGCCAATGCTTCCAACTAATGATTCTTTAAACTAACACAATTTTGATTCAGATTTTATATAATAAAGGTGAGCATCAGGGGTGAAGTTTTGTGGCAGTGAAAGTAGCAGGAAACAGGTGAGTACTGTTTTTTTGTTTATATTTTTTATTCCAGTCTGGAAACAAACAACATAAACATAATGGGTTGAACTAATAATTGAAATAGCTATATATAAGCCATATTCACACAGCTTAAATTGTGCGGAGTGTCCACAAGAAAGAACACGAGCGGACATTCTGCACATTAGAATAATCGGGAAGGTGCTAGGACAGCTCGGAAATGCGCAGTCTCATAAACAAAAATGCATTTCTGAGCAAAATCTGCAAAAAGAATAGACAAGTTTATTCTTTTTGCTGACGCCGAAATGTCTGTGTGGAATATTCCTGCGGTTATTCCACCATGTAAACATACCCTATACATGTACAGATTACTTTTATCAACTTATTATTATTATGAGGCTTACACAATTGCTGAAATGCTAATCGACCGGCCATACTCTCTTCTCTGCTTTTCTTCCTGGCATCTTTTGAGGCTTTCCAGTTTAGTAAGAACTGTCTGGCCATTTCCTTGATTTCTCTACCATCCAGGATTTCTGTTGTAAAGAGGCACAGTATATTTAAATGGCATTGCAAACTTACATATGCATCAATAGACCGAGACTTAAAGAGATAATAAAAGAGTCTTAATGCAAATTTGTATGCGTTTCAAAAGGACCAGAGAGAATGTCCCCTACCACTTCACTTGAATACTTAAAGGGGTTATCCAGCATAAGGTGATTTTAGTGTGTACCTGGCAGACAGTAATGGACATGCTTAGGAAGGATCTGCGCTTATCTTGGGGCTAAATGGCTATGTTGTGAGATTACCAGAACACTGTGGCTAGCTTTCTGTGAACTTGTATTTCCTGTTTTCAGTTTTCTTGTTTGCCTACAAATCCCATGATTCCATTTTCCTCCTTCCCACACATCAGCTACCCCACCCATTGAAACATAAATGAGCTGCAGACCTATGGTTTCCAATCAGGGTGCCTCCAGCTGTTGCATTACTTGCAGATTGCTCTCTCCACCCATTGAAGCAGACAGGCTCCCTGTCATCAGCTGACTAGTGAGTCAGGTCTCAGCCGCATTGCAAGCTGGGAAAAATCCGAGACAGCAGTCATTTTGTATGCTGTTAAAAATAAAGATTGGGATGAAAATCACATAAGAATTGTGAGAAAACCGTCACACACAGGTACAGACACTAGATTATGAACGACACTAACTATACAGCCCCTGTAGCAGTCAAATAAATAAAAAAAAATCCTGGAATACCCCTTTAACATTTATGTAAGGACACTGAAACCCCTCCAGTGTCTACATGGCTGCAACTGGTGAATAGATATTTCCCCCTATACCAATACCTTTTTTTATCAGATGGAAATGCCCTAAAAATGTATACAACATGTGGGTGTTGTGGGTGTACCGGGCTGCCCCGAGTCCTTACTTTAGTCATCCTGACTCTTTATTGTGAGGGAGAGGAGGGGGTGTTGTCATGGATGAGTGTGTGTGTGTGTACATGCTTGCTCTTTCTGTCTTGGGCACTTGTGTTAAATACATGGTTCAAGTGTTCAGTTCCTCTGACTGTTCTGATGCTTTCTTTGCCTATGACGCTACCGAGTTATCATATGGTCATTAATTTTATATTTTTTTCCTATGCCGATGGACTGCTCCTAATTCAACTTTTTTTCCAGAACTTATTGGCCACCGCCCCATTTCGTTTCTCCCTCGCTTTCCTTGAACAACATGTCCTACCTTGAACTGTCCTGTAAACTCTAATCAAACCCACTCTTCAACCACCTGCAATCTGGTTGCCGCACCACTCTATGGAAACCACCCTTACCAAGTTGGCCAATGATTTGCTGACCACCATAGCCTCACAGCAATATTCTGCGCTCCTTTTACTTGACCCCTCTTCTGCCTTTGACACAGTTGACACTCCTGCTACAAACTATCTCATCCCTAAGCATCACAAATCTAGCCCTCTCCTGGATCCCCTCATACCTCACCAACCACACATTTAGTGTCTTCCACTCCTCACCTCTGCCTGTTGGAGTCCCCCATGGCAATGTCCTGAGACCCATACTCTTTTCCTATGTATACTCTTAGCCTGGGAAAGATTATAGAATCCTATGACTTCAAGTACCACATCTATGCTGATGACACTCAAATCTACCTCTCTAGTCCAGATGTCACCTCCCCCCTATCCAAAATCCCAGATCAGCTATATCTTCCTTCTTCTTCTCCAACTTTCTCAAAATCAACATGGAGAAAATGGAATTCATCATTTTTCCCTCATCTTGCTCCCCCCCTCCACCATCTGATGTATTAATCACAGTCAATAGCTCTACTTTCTCCTCAGTCCCACAAGTCCTCTACCTTGGGGTCACCTTTGGCTTAGTACTGTCTTTTAAACTGCACATTCAGACCCTTACCATTTCCTGTAGCCTTCACTTAAGAAAATTCAATTTTTCCGAATTTTGCTCACTCCTAAACTCTGACTCAACTAAACTTAGTACATGCCCTCGCCATCTCTTGCTTGGACTACTGCAACCTCCTCCTATGTGGCCTTCCATTAAAGACTATTGCTCTCCTCCAATCCATCCTCAACTCTGCTGCCCAACTTATCCCCTTTTAAACTTGCTTCCTCTCTGCCTCTACCCTTTTTCAATCCCTTCACTGTATACCCATTGCCCAATGAATTCTGTTTAAAATTGTTCACCATAACATACAAGGCCGCCCACAACCTGTCCCCTCCCAACATCTTTGATCAGATTTCCTGATACGGACTCTCGTGTAATCTCTCAAGACCTCCACCTGTGCTCTCACCTCATCCACACCTCACACAACCATCTCCAAGACTTCTCCTGTGCTTCCCCCATACACATAACTTGCTACCTGGCTCTCGTCACTGCAAGAAAGACCCATCACTGCAAGAAAGCCTATGATCTACAGTAACCCTGCTGGCACTGCACTATAAAAGGCGGCTTCCCGTTGTAGACTGTAAGCCCTTGCAGGCAGAACCCTCTTTACCTACTTATCAGTCTGAAATTTACTCTGTGTCACGTTCACTGCACCTGCGTTTGTGTCATATATTTTAACCCTTATCAACTGTAAAGGGTCCTGGAACTAAAGGAGCTACATAAATAAATAACAATAATAAATTAAAATTGAAAAAATATAAAACCTTTACAAAAAAAAAGGGTTCCGTATAGAATATAACACGCCTTGTATATGCAAAGACAAGTAGATTAGGATAGACCACCTGAAAGTTCATTGTTCAAGAACAATGTCCACCATATCCACTCATTGACAAAAAACACTGCACCAAGTGTGTAAATGTAATGATATATGGATATGATTACAAAATTAGAGTGAAAGGATAAGTTTATTAAGAAAAACTGTACATGAAGGTGACGGTGGCTGGCTGTCAATGGAAGAACTGTTGAGGCTGCTCATGCATGTTGGCAGATTAAAACAACCATCCTGCTTCTCTGAGTCCAATGATGCCCCCCTCTCAGCCTCTGTTAACTTGTCATTATATCTTTGAATATGTCATAGAGGCATGTCTAGTAGTCAACACTCTCTCGCCAAAAGTTACACAACCCAAAGGTAGCCTCTGAGAGCCATTTATAGAGCAGTGGGAAACGCACTTTTATGCCCTGTTGTGGCAAGGCCCAGTCTCTAATCAAAACACCACTGTAACCATTTACATATTCATGTGAGACATAACGGTATGCTAAGTTTTACAGCAATCTGACATTTCTATCAGGCTGCATTATTTTTTTTTTATTAAAGAGTGTAAAATTTTATCACTATCTTTATTACCAACATTCATTTTCGATTATTCATTTACAAAGATTTTAATAAAATAATGTAGGAATTATTTTTTTTTTTTTAAATAAATTTACCCAGTGCCTTTGAGATTACTATAACTTTATCTCTGTATTTTGGCTTCAGACAAATTGGATTTCCAGTGAGATCCATCCTCCATAGCTGCGCCCATTTAGCCAGAACAAATTCCAGATCCTAGAGAAAGTAATAAAAGCCAATTTAAAAAAAAACAAACAACTTGACAATGCTGACAATATTACCCGAGGTTATTAAATATTAAAGGGGTTGACATATTCTATTAAATGGGTACTCCACCAAAATACATCTAAACCCATATCCAAAGGATAGGGGATAAGATGTCTGATCATGAGGGGGCCCACCAATGGGGACCCCGTGATCTCCTGGCCGGTAGCAGTTGTTACGCCGAGCGCTCCGGGTCCCCGTTCCTCCCCGGAGCGCTCGCCTCATCTTCGTTGTTGCAGCGCCCCGGTCAGATCCACTGACCGGGTGCGCTGCGGTCCCGCCTTCAGCCGGGGTGCGATTCGCGATGCGGGTAGCGCCCGCTCGCGATGCGCACCCCGGTCCCCGTACCTGACTCGCTCTCCCTCGGTCCTGTCCCGGCGCGCGCGGCCCCGCTCCCTAGGGCGCGCGCGCGCCGGGTCTCTGCGATTTAAAGGGCCAGTGCACCAATGATGGTGCCTGGCCCAATCTTCCCAATTAGCTTAATTGGTTCCCACCTGTTCCCGGGCTATATCTAGTCTCCTCCCTTGCACTCCCTTGCCGGATCTTGTTGCCTTAGTGCCTAGTGAAAGCGTTCCCTAGTCTGTTCCTAGTCCGTGTTCCTGACCTCCTGCCGTTGCCCCTGACTACGATCCTTGCCGCCTGCCCCCGACCTTCTGCTACGTCCGACCTTGCTTCTGCCTACTCCATTGTACCGCGCCTATCTTCAGCATCTTCAGCAGCCAGAGAGGTAAGCCGTTGCTAGTGGATACGACCTGGTCACTACCGCCGCAGCAAGACCATCCCGCTTTGCGGCGGGCTCTGGTGAAAACCTGTAGTGGCTTAGAACCGGTCCACTAGCGCGGTCCTCGCCATCCCTCTCTGGCACAGGGGATCCACTACCTGCCAGCCGGCATCGTGACAGTAGATCCGGCCATGGATCCCGCTGAAGTTCCTCTGTCAGTTGTCGCTGACCTCACCACGGTGGCCGCCCAGCAAGCCCGACTGATCGCCCTTCTAACCCGTCAGCTGTCGGAAATGTCCACCATTTCGCACCAACTTCAGTCGCAACTTCTCCAGCAATCTTCTCCTCCGCCAGCTCCTGCACCTCCTCCGCAGCGAGTGGCCACTCCTAGCCTCTGCCTGTCCTTGCCGGACAAATTTAATGGGGACTCTAAGTATTGCCGTGGCTTTCTTTCGCAATGTTCCCAGCACTTGGAGATGATGTCGGACCAGTTTCCTACTGAAAGGTCTAAGGTGGCTTTCGTAGTCAGCCTTCTGTCTGGAAAAGCCCTGTCATGGGCCGCACCGCTCTGGGACCGCAATGACCCCGTCACTGCCTCTGTACACTCCTTCTTCTCGGAAATTCGAAGTGTCTTTGAGGAACCTGCCCGAGCTTCTTCAGCCGAGATTGCCCTGCTGAACCTGGCCCAGGGTGTTTCTTCCGTTGGCGAGTACGCCATTCAGTTCCGTACTCTTGCTTACGAGTTGTCTTGGAATAGTGAAGTTCTCTGCGCGACCTTTAAAAAAGGCCTATCCAGCAACATTAAAGATGTTCTGGCCGCACGAGAGACTCCTGCTGACCTACATGAACTCATTCACCTTGCCACTCGCATTGACATGCGTTCTTCCGGATGGCGTCTGGAGCTCCGCCTGGATATGGACTTTGTTCGCACGAAGCGTTTTTTCTCTCCGGCTCCTCTCCCCTCTGGTCCTCTGCAATCTGTTCCTGTGCTTCCCGCCGCGGAGGCTATGCAAGTTGACCGGTCTTGCTTGACACCTCAAGAGAGGACACTACGCCGCATGGAGAATCTTTGCCTGTACTATGCCGGTACCGAACTCTTCCTGAAGGATTGTCCTATCCGTCCTCCCCGCCTGGAAAGACGTACGCTGACTCCGCACAAAGGTGACACAGTTCTTGATGTCAACTCTGCTTCTCCACGCCTTACTGTGCCTGTGCGGATATCTGCCTCTACCTTCTCCTTCTCTACTATGCTCTTCTTGGATTCCGGATCTGCAGGAAAATTTTTTTTGGCCTCTCTCATCAACAGGTTCTACGTTCCTGTGACCAGTCTCGCCAGACCCCTCTACATCTATTGTTTTTACAATAAAAGATTGGACTGTCTCGTACGTTTCCACACAGAACCCCTCCTAATTTGCATCGGACCTCATCACGAAAAAATTGAGTTTTTCCTTCTCAGGTTCTTTGGCCCCAAGAAGAGGGGGAGACCCAAGGGGGGGGGTACTGTTACGCCGAGCGCTCCGGGTCCCCGTTCCTCCCCGGAGCGCTCGCCTCATCTTCGTTGTTGCAGCGCCCCGGTCAGATCCACTGACCGGGTGCGCTGCGGTCCCGCCTTCAGCCGGGGTGCGATTCGCGATGCGGGTAGCGCCCGCTCGCGATGCGCACCCCGGTCCCCGTACCTGACTCGCTCTCCCTCGGTCCTGTCCCGGCGCGCGCGGCCCCGCTCCCTAGGGCGCGCGCGCGCCGGGTCTCTGCGATTTAAAGGGCCAGTGCACCAATGATGGTGCCTGGCCCAATCTTCCCAATTAGCTTAATTGGTTCCCACCTGTTCCCGGGCTATATCTAGTCTCCTCCCTTGCACTCCCTTGCCGGATCTTGTTGCCTTAGTGCCTAGTGAAAGCGTTCCCTAGTCTGTTCCTAGTCCGTGTTCCTGACCTCCTGCCGTTGCCCCTGACTACGATCCTTGCCGCCTGCCCCCGACCTTCTGCTACGTCCGACCTTGCTTCTGCCTACTCCATTGTACCGCGCCTATCTTCAGCATCTTCAGCAGCCAGAGAGGTAAGCCGTTGCTAGTGGATACGACCTGGTCACTACCGCCGCAGCAAGACCATCCCGCTTTGCGGCGGGCTCTGGTGAAAACCTGTAGTGGCTTAGAACCGGTCCACTAGCGCGGTCCTCGCCATCCCTCTCTGGCACAGGGGATCCACTACCTGCCAGCCGGCATCGTGACAGCAGTGTTGTCCGGAACACGGAAGCTTTGAGCTTCCGTGTTTGTGACATCACGCCACACCCCCTCCATTCATGTCTATGGGAGGGGGAGTGACGGCTACTATGTAACCGTCACACCTCCTCCTTTAGAAGGGGGCGTGGTGGCTGTAGTCGCCAGTCATCCAGCACGGAGTAGAGTTCGCTTCGTGCATGGATGACTAGGGAGCCACGCCAGAGTTCACAGGGGTCCCCAGCGGCAGGATCCCTGCGATCAGACATCTTATCCCCTATGCTATGGATAGGGGATAAAATGTTTTTCGGTGGAGTACCCCTTTAATACAGAAAGCTCCTACCAGCATAAATAAGCATAAGTAGTGCTGGGCGGTATGACCAAAAATGAATATCACAGTGTTTATGTAAGTTATGGCGGTTCCACGGTATTTAATGGCACCCCCCCCCCCACGCTGGGGAACTAATCATATGTGACCCACGGGCGCTGCTCCTCCGTCCTCCTGTGAGCCGACGGCGATTTAAATGAATTGTTGCGTGCCGCGGCGCTGGAAATGATTAATAAAGGACATCTGTACTGATTAGACATATTCCTGTGCCCAGGCTGCAAAAATAAACGAAAACTTTGACTCACCTTCCTACGTTCCCCCGTTGCTATGGTATCGGCCTCACTGTTCTCCTCTGCAATCTTCATGCTGCTTCCTGGAGATGGTGACAGTGCGCTCAGCCTATCAGCATCAGCGTATCACCGGCCGCAGCGATGTCCCGCCTCGGGCGGCTCCTTACATGACAGTGCGCTCAGCCTATCACCGGCCGAGGCGAGACATCGCTGCGGCCAGTGATACGCTGACGGTTCTGTGACGTTCCCGTCCCCAGAAAGCAGAATGAAGATTGCAGCGGAGAACAGTGAGGCCGGTACCGGAGCAAAGGGGGAATTTAGGAAGGTGAGTCAAAGTTTATTTTGTTTAATTTTGCAGCCTGGGCACAGGAATATGTAAAATTAATCAGTACAGATGTCCTTTATTAATCATTTCCAGCGCTGCGGCACGCAACAATTCATTTAATGCGCCGGCAGCTCACAGGAGGACGGGGGGAGCAGCGTCCGTGGGTCACATATGATTAGTTCCCCGATGTGGGGGCAGCGCTGCGGCTGATAATTCATTCATTCGAAGGAGGGGAGGGGCCCAACCGGTATTGCGGTATAGAAAAAATTCATATTGAACAGAATTTTAAAAAATGGTATTCGGTATGAAATGGTATATCGCCCAGCACTAAGCATAAATAGGGTGGACAGACACATTGGATAAACAATGGCCGAACCCATCAATTTTGGTGGGACTGACCAGTCATATAAAGACATGGGGGGCATTTATCATTGTAGGTGTAAGTGAAGCCTTTTTGTGGGCTGGTAATGTGTAGGATTTATTAAACGGTAGCAGAGCATTTCATAAATTTTGTGCAGGTCACATTTTCTGAAATTTTACTCTTCACATACACCATAAAGCTAAGCTAAGTCTGGGCTGGTGTAGTTTTAGAGACTATTCAGTGGCTTTGTGCCTTTTTTGAGCCTTTTTCACAAAAAGGCGCAGTTGATAAAACCCTTCCATATCTTGTGTATTGCCAAAATCCGTGGATTGCAACTCAAAATCAGCAGAAATGTGTAAACCAAAAGGGGCAAAAAAGGCGCAAATAAACCCTGCTTGTGCCTTTTTGTGCCTTTTCTAGACACAAAAAACTGCCTAAAGACAATGATAAATGTCGCCTATGTCACTTATTTTTACAGATGTAAAAATTAATTATTTTTTTTATACTCTGTGCACAGGCAAACAATGTCCCATAGACTGACATAGAGCCATTTTGTAAATAAGGTTTAAAATTTTCAGCGAGTTTACAGATAAGTTTTCAATAAAATATAAGTTAAAATACACTGTGTGAACATAGCTTTAGACTGTCTAGTCCAAGTTTTAGCCAGTATTAGTAAATTCACAGTAGTATGCTCATCCCAGGCATTCAGTGGAATTAGTACACCTATGCTTCTTTCCGGCAGGTAAACGCCTGAGAAGCTCATCGCTTGCTGACATACACCCCCCTGCCCACTGCCGAACAATCACTCTGCAGCCAGAATCACTTCGATCACATTTAATTCTCATTCTGATGTTTAGTCTGAACGACAACTGAACCTCTTTACCAGATCTTCATGTTTTTAGGCTGCTGCCATAGGATTAGTTAACACTGGCAATAACAGGCAGGTGTACAGTGACTACTAGGTGTAGCCAGTGATACAAGTTGTCTTGCCCAATGCTGAATCAATTTAATAATTTCACTTATGAGAAAATTGGTAATCATTAAGGGGAGATGCTCTAAATAACAGATCACCATTGTACCAGGCGTGGATAACTCCCAATTTAAAGGGGTACTCCGCTGCTGGAACAAACCTCCCATAGACTTGCATTGGGGGGGCGGGGTGTGACGTCATGAGGGGCGGGGCTATGGCGTCACGAGCTCCCGTTTGTTCCAAACGCTGAGCAGCAGAGTACCCCTTTAACAAAGAGCTCTCACTGACCTGCTGGGAATCTTCCCTTATCCATAAATAACCCCCAAACATTAGGAAAAAATTATCTATGTGAGCCATACAGAAAGCTATGTTTTAAGGTCTTTGTTACTGTTCCCTGAACTCAGCCTAGTTTTTATAACATATACAGAAAAAATCTTAAGGTATTAATGTTTATTTTTGTGGCTTTTTAGATTAATAATGTTCATCAGGGAAAGGAGAAAGTGATACATTACAAAAGAAACGCACAATTTGTAGCACCAGCCTCTGATAAATATATTGCTATTCTGCAGCATTTCTTGCTAACTGCTACTCACTTGATAAATGACCCAGAACATGCTGGTCCCAGTGTATGTTTATCTTAGAATAGTCTAATCCTGCGGTGAAATATGATTACTTCTTGGGATACGCTCTAGTTGTTTATTGCCTTCCTGTCTCTAATAAAGTGCTCTCACTTTCCAGCCTTTCAATAACTATTACTAGAGGGACCAGCGCTTTCTTCTGCAGCTTCTACTTGATAAATGATCATGTCACAACATCACTTAGAAGTTACTGAGAAATCATAAGACGTACACAAGGGATGTAACACTGGCCGTAGCCTTCTTATTGTTAGCACTGCCCATTTATGAACTTGCATCTGAACAATGGGACATCATTTTTATTGGAAATGTTTAACTCCAATCCTTAACTAGGACCTCAGACGGCAATTTGTCACCCGTTTGACTGCTGTCATAATCTCTGTGGAAAAAGAAAATCTATACTGTCCATCTTGGCTGTGACTAAGACATGTGGGAAACGAATTCCTCTTCCTGATGATGTTCTTCCAATAATCAATACTGGGCAGAGGTTGAATACATTAAGGTCATAATGATGATAAATCCACTTAAAGGGCTTTTGAACACCATGAACAAGTCACAAAGAGAAGGGAGACTTTACCTTTATGTTCACAAACAGTTCAAGACTAAAAAGTTATATTTCTCGCCATCAAAAACAATAGATTCTGTGCCAGCAGGTCTTTGATATAGATGTGAACAAAGCCTAAAGGGGCTTTTACATGGGGCATTTATCGGCTGAACAGGCCAATAATTGCCCCGTGTAAAAGAACCAGTGACCAGTGATGATCAAGCTGATTTCTGGGATTGTGTAGCCCTAAAATTCATTGTTAGTAAACAAGTGATGTCCTGCTGACAACAATGGAAGTGAAGGGCCACATGGACAATGGCCCATCTATAAGCACCATTATAAAGACAAGCTAGTCTTCCCCAAAGATAATGAATGTTTATCCCCACAGTCTTGGCAGATGTACCACCCAGCTGCAGGAGCATATCTATGCCAGCAGAAATACAATTTAAGACAGTGTTCCCCAACCTTTGGCTCTCCAGGTGTTGTAAAACTACAATTCCCACCAAACCATCATGTTGGGAGATATCATTTTGCAACAGCTGGAGAGCCACAGGTTGGGTTACACTGCTAAAAGAACTATGCAAAGCTGAACACATGTCCCCTGTAGTTAGGGCCTTTATTGCTTTTACCAGTAGGTTCTCTATGTTGTATTTTTTGTGTCTACACAAAGCACCATATTCTATAAATAAGAAAGGAAAAGGTAACAGTTCTCTAATGCGATCCTTATATGTAAAATGTATGTGTTCTTATTATATACAATAAAACAAATTAGGGCAATAGGAGATATATATATATATATATATATATATATATATATATATATATAAAATCCAAAAATGAAGCGGCACTCCAAATTGCAAAAAGCAGTGTATTTATTCACCCATCAGGTCAATGCGACGTTTCAGCCTCACAATGAGGCCTTTCTCAAGCCTCAAGGTCTCTTTGGATTTTACTTTAGAAGGTTTGGAGTTTGAACCTGCCGAAGCTGAGCACCCATTTAGGACTTGAAGTCCATTTATACAGTGCCGGCTCCCTACCTTGTTTTTGACTATATATATATATATATATATATATATATATGTATAGTGTTCCTGTTGTATCCAATCAGAAAAAATGGAAATCAGATCATGTCATTAAAATATACACGTTTATTTAGTATATAATCACACATTCGGGCTGTCTGCAGGGACCTTGCAGAAGCTGACTATTTTAAAAGTAGATAAAAATAGCTCATAAAAATCATAAAAAACTAAAACATAGAAAACAAATTGTTATACTGCCACTTATAGTATAAAGGGGTCCTGGTTTATCTATGTCGAGAAAAAAAAAGAAGAAGAGAGAAATGGATAGGAGTATAGCAAAGATAGTTCAGCACCCTGCAGACAGCCCGAATGTGTGATTACATAATCTGATTTCCATTTTTTCTGATTGGCTACAACAGGAACACTATGTATTTTATATATATATATATATATATATATATATATATATATATATATATATATATATATCTCCTATTGCCCTAATTTTTTTATTGTATATAATAAGAACACATACATTTTACATAAAGGAATCGCACTAGAGAACGGTTACCTTTTCCTTTCATATTTAATTTCCTCTGAGGTTGTATAGGGTACACAATCTAACCGCCAGTTCTCGTCCGACCCTTTTTTCTTATTGTTGAGCTACCTTATCCCATTTTTCTATATATTCTCTAAATAGTTGAACAATATGGCATGCAATGTCTCCATATATATATATTTCCATACATAAAACATCTATGTGTCTCCTAATAAAATCAGAAGTACACAGAGGTATTGTATGGACACATATCAGGCTATGGGGGACTTAGTATGGATCTGTACCACACAGATCCATAATATGGTAATGTGCATAACGACTAATACATGAATGTGTGCCTGTTACTGATAGGCCCTTACATAAGCAAACAGTCATTAGAAAAAATTAAAGGAGTACTCCACCCCTAGACATCTTATCCCCTATCCAAAGTATAGGGGATAAGATGTCTGAGCGCGGGGGTTCCGCCACTGGGGACCCCCGCGATCTCTCCAGCAGCACCCCAGTTCTCCAGCTGCACAAAGTGAAGAACGCTCTGTGGCTGATGACGGGTGATTTAGGGGCCAGAGTATCGTGACATCACGGCCCCATCCCCTCGAACTGCCACGCCCCCTCTCATAGGCTTTTATTGAGGGGGTAGAGTGTGATGTCACAAGGGCGCGGGGCCATGACATCATGATACTCCAGCCCCCTGTATCTCCCATCATCAGCCACATAGCGTTCTTCACTCCGTGCAGCTAGAGAACTGGGGTGCTGCTGGAGAGATCGCGGGGGTCCCCAGTGGCGGAACCCCCGTGATCAGACATCTTATCCACTATCCTTTGGATAGGGGATAAGATGTGTAGGGGCGGAGTACTCCTTTAACATATGTATGTCTTTTGAATGGGAATACATATCAAAGCATTACTTGAAATACATACCCCCCCCCAAAAAAATTGTTGTATTTGGTGAAAAAAAGACTGTAGGGTGGTTTATACAGCCAGTATGGTACATAACACAGAGGTAATTACTATACCAAGTGCACAAATGCAATATACCCGTTATAGACCAGTTATTCCTAAGGCTAGGTTTTCACTTGATCTTTTTTTGCAAAAACGCCAATAAAAATGCCCATTCTGCCGCATCTTAACTGCAAGTCAATAGGGAACTGGAAAATGTTTTTTTAATCCTTTGGGCATTTTTCAGCTATTTTTGGCACATTGGCAGTTTTTCAAAAATGACCTCTTGTTGAGACTTTGGCCTTTTTTAATCTTGGCGTTTTCCTCCCATAGAAGTCTATGGAAGTGAAAAAACACCAAGAAAAACGCCATGTGGGTTTTAACTTTGGCATTTTTGCCAGCGGTTTTTATTCTTTTTTGGACTTTAGCGATCCAAAAAAGTGATGGAGATACCTGTTTTAATAAAATTTCGTAGGGTACCATAAAAAAAAAATAAAAAATGAAAAAAGATACAGTAGTGATGAGAAAAAATTGTATCTAACAAAATTTATCTGACTGGGATCAATTTATGTGGCCGGCAGGGCACAAAAAATGTAGCCGACAATTTAAATGTAAAAATAATATATTTTTTTTATAATTAATTTTGTTAAACTTTTTATTAATAATGTATTTTAATAATGTGTTGAATAAAGTGTGTGTGTGCTTTTAACTTTTTTCACTTTTTTTTCTTTATTTGTAAAATTTTTTAGGTAGTATTACTACTCCCAGCATGGAACACACTGTTCCATGATGGGAGTAGTAGTACATGTACTAATTGACAGATCGCCATGGGTGTCACTTGTGACACCCGTTACGATCCTCCTGTATAATGTATAGATGCGAGCGGGCGGCCTGCCGCTCTTCTATGGTCCCCTGCACTGTCGTATATATATACACATATTCATATTTCCCGCAGAGAGCTGTGATTGGCCAGATGGCTCCAGCCAATCACAACTCTCTGTGGAAAGTATGAATAGGTGTATATATACGGCAGTGCAGGGGACCATAGAAGAGCCGCCGGTCACCTGCATCTATACATTATACAGGAGGATCACAGCAGGTGTTGGGAGTGACACCCGCTGTGATCTTTCCTTAACTGTGGGTACTACTACTCCCAACATGGAGAACACTCTACTCGATGTTGGGTGCAGTAGTACCTGCAGTTAAGGACAGATCACAGTGGGTGTCACTCCTAACACCCGCTGCAATCGTCCGTCATCCTTCATCCCTGAGATGCAGAGCGGCTTTTTCCTGCCCTCCGCATCTTTGCTCTGTATTCCGGCCGGCATGTGATGTGAAAAGAAATTAACATCACTGATTCATATTTCCCTCTGAGAGCGGGGATTGGCTGCCACCATCAGGCCAATCACCACTCTGGGCGGAAAATATGAATGAGTGAGGTGAATTTCTATTCACATCACTGGTTTTTGGTACCCAACAATTTTAGAAAAAAAATGCCAAAGGGGCCAAAAATGCAATGTTCACAAAAATGCCTGAAAAAAACGCCAGAAAAACTGCCAAAACGTAGGAAAAAGCTGTGGCAGTTTCTCTGGCATTTTTTGTGGCGTTTTTTTTTAGGTGTAAAAAAATTAAAAATAAAAACAAGTGGAAACGTAGCCTAAAGGAGCATTTACCTTCTACTCAACCTAAGCCACATACTGTGAAACAAGTACGACCTAGGGTTAAAAACCCTCCTATGCAGCCCTCCCCACCTATAGACACACTATTGTGTCTTTCTTACCTTAGTATACAATTCTCCCAACAGCCAGTATGTGTGCAAAAATATAGAATTTTTGCAAATAAATACTATAAAATTCACATCAAATCAGGGAATTTATATTAAACTGATAATAGGGAAATATTTAACTTAAACTCTAAACTGACTTGGAACAAATCTAAAAGCCATACCTCAATATTATTAAGATGGTTGTCCACAGCCACAAGTTGGGATATGTTCTCCAGAACTGCAAGTTCCTTCAATTCATCAATATTATTATTGCTAATATTGAGTACAGATAGAGACTTCTAAAAAAAGAACAACAAAAAAAACTACAGTTTATTTTCTTGACAAAGTTGAACAAATGAACTTTATTGTAGAAAGCATTGAACCCAATATATTTGCATTTGTAGGATTTAAATGGCTTGTTTCTTAAAGGGGTATTCCAGTTTTAGACATATCCCCTATCCAAAGGACCCTCCCGCAATCTCTCTGCAGCACTCGCATTATGTGTGGAGCGGCCGTTACGCCCCCTCCCATAGACATGAATGGAGAGGGCGTGATGTGACGTCACGAGGGGGGTGTGACGTTACGTCATGTCTCCAATCCCGAAAACTTCCGGTTTACGAGCCGGAGACGCAGCTACGCACATAATGCAGGTGCTGCAGTGAGATCGCGGGGGTCCCAGCGGCGCCCCCCCCCCCCCCCCCATCAGACATCTTATCCCCTATTCTTTGGCTAGGGGATAACATTTCTGAAGCCGGAATACCCCTTTAAAGTTGGCCCCGGTCCATATGTCACAGAGGTGGGGTCCCCTGCTTAGGAAGTTTAGGACCACTTTTTTTTTTTTTTTTCAGTGAAGCCATGCATTTACATATCTGGCTTTTTGCAGTAGGTCACAGGCTCTAAAATATCTTGATACTAACAGACAAGGAATGAAGGGTTCTGGGATCAAACAGTAACTTCTCTCCAGAAGGAATCTTCTGGCCCTCAATATGCAGTTCCCTCAATTCCTCAAGACCTTCCAGTCCCTCAATGACAGTCAGATAATTCCCTCCTAAATACCTGTGGAGAAAAAAAAAAGCCACATTTGAACAGGTGTCCTAGAAATAGACAATATAGTGGCTGTAGTAGTCTTGTTTCAGTGTTCAGCTTCATATGGGCACTGTCAGATCCGAAAACGTTCTATATGTTACTGATGAAAATGAAACACCTATTGTAATATGGTTGTTTAGAAAATGTTGTATATTTAATAAAGGAAATGACCCCTGAAAATCCCACCACTAGGGGTCCCCATAACTACTGGGACACTAACCAGTCCTGTAGCAGCATCAGGCTTGTCCATGAGTCATAGACAAGAGATGACTCATGGACAAGGCTGCATGAGCAGACACACCAATCACCTCCCACCACCACAAGGAGAGATAGGTCTCCTTCACCTGAGAGGATTTCTAACACTGTGAGCTGATAAAAGGAGATTTTTATTTAACACATTTTAGTTTAAGGTTACGTTCACATGTGCATATTTTGTTACTTATTTTCCTGTAGATTTTCCGCAACAGGTTTTTCTAACCATTGAATTCAATGGGTAGCAAAATCAGCAGCAGAAAATCTGCAGCAAAATACGCACATGTGAACATACCTTAAAGAAAACCTCCAGACTTTCAGTGTGGTCACAGACTTATGTCATAGTCACAGGCCGTTTCTGATGGATTTTATGCAGAATAAAAATTTAAAAAAAAAACAGGCTTCCTGTCATTTTGATGATAAAACTTCACAAAGCGAAGAGCAAACACACATGTGAACATACCCTTAGAGGCAAAATAATATGAAATATAAAATGAATAAAGGAAAAACAAAACAAAGTTAAAATACTTACAGCTTCTCAAGTCGCTTGAGCCCGCTCAGACTATCTATACAGGATATGCAGTTATTCTGGAGGTACAGGTGAGTTAGGCTTGTTAGGAATCCAAGACTTCTTATTTCCCTAATGTTATTGTCATAAAGGTATAAGACTGTGAGATTTTTGCAAGCAGATAGATCATCCTGTGAAGATAAAGAAGGCATGATTAAGGTTTAGAAGATCTGAACACATAGGGCTAGCTTTTCATTTTTTTTTACCTTATTTTCAGGCTGTTATAACTATACCTAACTCTTTACAAATATCTGTGTTTTTAGGTATATAACCATGTCCTACTGGTCTTCAATATGTATATAGAAAGCAGGCGGGCTCAGCATCATACACAAAGGGGTGCTATTGAGCGTACCAAATAACAATAACTACACAAAAAGAAAGAGAGATACACAATATAATGCACACCCACAATAACTGTAATCCAAAAAGTATAACTTTATTACATATAAATAGTACAAAAAGCAGACAATACAGTTAAAACCAATTAAAAAAGGCCCAATTGGCCACTGCACAAACGAGGGGAGAAACCCCACCCAGGGCACCTGCCTCCACAAATACTCAGGTTATCAACCTATCATACAACAAGAATGTTAAATCAATACAGTCCTGTCCCCACAACACCAATAATATGTATACAACCTGAATATCCTCAGTATATAGCACAGGGGACTGGTAGTAGAGGACAATAGATGGAGGAGTAATATGGCAGGTGCCCCCCTAAAGACCCCACGCGTTCCGTTGCCCGTCGGCAACTTCCTCAGGGGTGTTGTGCCTCCTTGATTTAGTCTCTGCTATATATACCAAACATAATTACCCTAATTATGGTGAAGGAGTTACCTGTTTGCCCATTGTATCCCGCTTGTACTTTCGGGTACAGAGAAGGTTACATCCGCTCCCTGATCTACATCCGCTCCGTCACTCACTTACAGCTGCGTCCCACACACACGTCACTCGCGCATGCGCAGAGTATACTCCATATCAACAGCTAAAGATCTCTCATATGCTATTACTGCGCCTGCGCGTCTCCATTCACTCACACCCAACACAACTCATCAGTCACACAGCATAGCCATCACATCACATTCCCACGCATGCGCACCACTACTTACATCCCCATAATCTACTCACATCACTCTACCACACAGCGGAGTTCCCTTATACCACGCATGCGCATCTCAACTATCATCCCTATAGTTCACACAGATATATTCATCTCTACACAAGGCTTTCTTTCTAGAAATCACATCTTATTGCTGTTTTATAACCATATGGGGATGTCGATTAGCATAACTGAAACCCTGTTTTGGCTCCGTATAACAAGACATAGTTTTTATCCCCATAATTCACACATATTAATCTCTGTATAGGGCATCTTCTCTAAAGATGACATCTTATTGAATATATAATAATATTAATATACTTATACAAAGTGCAAATAATACTTTTGCTCCATACAGAGAAGTACATGTAATGACATACTCAGGGAACCCTACATCCAATCCCATCCATATCATCCTATATATAATACAGATGGGTATCAGATCATAACAGTCATCTTAATGCTCTAATACCTTGTTTAACCCTTTAGTGTGCTGTCATAATAATATTCCTCAGTACATCAATATCATATAGCCCATACATCTCAAAACAATGTTTAAAACATAACCTATTATGAAGACTCTTCATAATAGGTTATGTTTTAAACATTGTTTTGAGATGTATGGGCTATATGATATTGATGTACTGAGGAATATTATGATGACAGCGCACTAAAGGGTTAAACAAGGTATTAGAGCATTAAGATGACTGTTATGATCTGATACCCATCTGTATTATATATAGGATGATATGGATGGGATTGGATGTAGGGTTCCCTGAGTATGTCATTACATGTACTTCTCTGTATGGAGCAAAAGTATTATTTGCACTTTGTATAAGCATATTAGTACATATTCAATAAGATGTAATCTCTAGAGAAGATGCTATATACAGAGATTAATATGTGTGAATTATGGGGATAAAAACTATGTCTTGTTATACGGAGCCAAAACAGGGTTTCAGTTATGCTAATCGACATCCCCATATGGTTATAAAACAGCAATAAGATGTGATTTCTAGAAAGAAAGCCTTGTGTAGAGATGAATATATCTGTGTGAACTATAGGGATGATAGTTGAGATGCGCATGCGTGGTATAAGGGAACTCCGCTGTGTGGTAGAGTGATGTGAGTAGATTATGGGGATGTAAGTAGTGGTGCGCATGCGTGGGAATGTGATGTGATGGCTATGCTGTGTGACTGATGAGTTGTGTTGGGTGTGAGTGAATGGAGACGCGCAGGCGCAGTAATCGCATATGAGAGATCTTTAGCTGTTGATATGGAGTATACTCTGCGCATGCGCGAGTGACGTGTGTGTGGGACGCAGCTGTAAGAGAGTGACGGAGCGGATGTAGATCAGGGAACGGATGTAACCTTCTCTGTACCCGGAAGTACAAGCGGGTCAATGACCGGAGACGGGATACAATGGGCAAACAGGTAACTCCTTCACCATAATTAGGGTAATTATGTTTGGTATATATAGCAGAGACTAAATCAAGGAGGCACAACACCCCTGAGGAAGTTGCCGACGGGCAACGGAACGCGTGGGGTCTTTAGGGGGGCACCTGCCATATTACTCCTCCATCTATTGTCCTCTACTACCAGTCCCCTGTGCTATATACTGAGGATGTTCATGTTGTATACATATTATTGGTGTTGTGGGGACAGGACTGTATTGATTTAACATTCTTGTTGTATGATAGGTTGATAACCTGAGTATTTGTAGAGGCAAGTGCCCTGGGTGGGGTTTCTCCCCTTCCTTTTGGTAGGGGGTTCCCCCCCCCCCCCCCCCTCGTTTGTGCAGTGGCCAATTGGGCCTTTTTTAATTGGTTTTAACTGTATTGTCTGCTTTTTGTACTATTTATATGTAATAAAGATATACTTTTTGGATTACAGTTATTGTGGGTGTGCATTATATTGCGTATCTCTCTTTCTTTTTGTGTAGCTACTGGTCTTCAATATCTAATTGAATTATTATTTATTCCCCCTGATCATCAGCTTCTTTGTACAAACGTTTAAAGATTTTAAATTTTTCGATACAATATTTTGTATGCAAGTTTTACAAAACTTAAATAATAAGATAAACATTCTAATAATTTAATTTTAAAGAGAACCTGACAGCTGGTCCACACGGTGCGGGTGAAGAGCTGTAAAATGAGGGGTCACTTACTTAAATCTGCTGGATAGGTGCAGTGTTACAGTACAGTGTTTATTCCTAATGCACCCCAGCACCCACTGGAGACGGGGAGTCAGCTGGCCGAGCTCCCCTGCCTCATCTTTATTCACTCCCTGGCTTGATTATTCAATTTCTTCACTCTCACGTCACTAGGATGGGAGAGCTGATGGGGGGAGGTGAGCGTGTATCCTTACCTGCGCCACTGAAGCCTCACTACACCAGTATGTACAGTCTTGGTTCCCAGTCACAGGTCGCTCCATTTTATACAATTTCATATTGAATTGTCAAAGCTTGCAATACAAGTAGTAAATCCAAGACAAACATACATTCATAGCTAGTTCAATTAACTGCAGCTCTTAAATGAGTTGTCTGATTTTTATAATTCCCTTTTGTTACATTAGTCCCCCAAAATATGTTATACATAGTTCATACGACTACTGGGAAACCCACTAATCAGCTGTAATATAAGGGGAATCGAATAAAAAGGCCTGTAGTTAAATCTGTGCTATGTTCTTGGTTATGAATACAAAGGCTATACTTATGCACCATGCTTTTTGAATCACCCACCCAGTTTATCTCAAATAAGACACCTCTTCTATTAAAAAGTACCTGTCCTCAAACCATATTTTCTAAACTAACTCAGAATATATTCCCTAACTACTCCTAACACCCCTCCTGCCCTTACATTTTATTTCCATGCTTTAAAAAGCTGTGTATCATATCTTTCCCCTTGCTCACATTGTGTGAACTCCCGGCAGGAGAAAGTGGGTGTTCCCCAGCAGGCACAATGTCACTGAAGCCTGTGAGAGCTGTGCCTTTTCATACCCCACATGCACTTCCTGAGTTTGGTCTCCTGCCAGGCCGGGAGGAGACCAAACTAAGTGTTTGACTTGCGCAAGAAACAGAACAGAGCCACCTAGTGGTAGTTTTTTCAATCACATTAAAAACATATAAAGGTTGAGAATATTAACAGCAAGTAAATAGCAAAGTGTCTTATAATTAATTACATAAGGAACAATATATCAAAAGTTTAGTTTGGTAACAGGTACTCTTTAACTCTATTACGCCTTAGTAGAGTACTTGAAAATGGGTCTTACATAACAACTGGACAAACCCTTTAACTTGTCAACAAACATACAATGTTCTCACTTTCAGAGACCATGCAAAAAAACACTACTGTAATGCAATTATTCTCCTTTAATTTAATAAACTGAGTATATTTGGTGTAATATCCCTGAAGAACATGACAAGTTGCTGTACAAACATTTATCATCAAGTGGTCAAAATGAACTCTGTTAGATGTAGTCATATGTAATTCTAAAACGTTATATTTGTGTGCAATGCTTTACATTAAATCTGACAAGTGCATTACAGTCCCACTATATACAGCACATCATATCCTTTATTTACAAGGCTTGTAGTCTCTCCATGAAAGTATTAAATGTCACCTGACAAAGAATTTGGACAGTCTCCTAAGACAATGTCTAAAATAGTCAATTCACTTGTGTAAAATCCAAGAACTAGAAGGAAAAACTCTCCTGACAGAGGTGAACAAGCCAAGGTGAACCCACCAATTACCGCTAAACTGTAGTTCAGCTACATGGAATAGCATGAAATGTTAACATGTCAATGTAATGTAACGAGAAGGCAGAGCGGAAGTTGATGTGTCATGGGAACTTGAGTCTGTAAGAACTACACAAGCGAGGCTGCCCTCACACATATATACTTGTGTGGTGTTTCTTCTTATGGTATAATGGATACATTTATGCTGATGACAAATGCCTCTTTCATCGTAATAAAAATCAGCAAGCTCAGGAGTATTTCTACATAGACATTAAAAATAATTTACGTTCATATTGACTATGAATAAGTCATGGAGGAGTGCTCGGCACCTTATTTCAGCGGCTTGCTCCATAAAGATTAGACACTTTTTAGACAATTTTGCACCTCATTTGACAATGAGATGTGGCTTGGTTGAAAATGGGTGTGAATTCGCAGAAAAGGGGCATGATTTGCATACCACTAAAAGCACCAACAATTGTGCCAAAATTGTGGTTTAACATTATGGAGCAAGGCGAGACGACTAATAATTGGTCTAGAGTGTGTAAAGATGCACTAGATGTATGAAACAGTATTAAAGGGGGTATACGGCACAATTCAATTTTTTTATATGCCCAGGATGCATGCTAAAAGCCTGTAACCTCCACAGCCTTTGTAATTGTGGTGCAGTGCGGCCAATGGCTGAGCAGCAATGGACGTGTTGACCACAGCACCGTGAGGTGGAGCACGGCAAAGACCGTGCGCCCTGATAATGGAGGCTGTGGGGGAGCGCAGGAGGGAAGTACAGGCTTTTATTTTACTTTTCGCATGCAGCCTGGGCATATTTATGAAAAAGGGGACAACCCCTTGAATCAGCATGATAGATGTGACACATTTTTAGACTGTCCACTCTAATTCTGCATTGTCCAGCATTAGTATATCTGGGTGAATTTTAGTGCTAGAACTGCTGCTTGTCGGTGGCCATGGACGTGTTCGCACAGCACTGTTTAGGTAAAAATAAAAAGTTGCAAAGGCTTTCCTTTATAATGCCTCTGTCTTTAGCATCTACATCGATGCATCTAATATTTAAAAAAAATACATTTAAATGTCCATCAAACAGCCGTTTGTCAACCAAGCCTAAATAAACTATTCACTTATAGGTTACCAATAGGCAACCCAAAAAGATCCTGTTTTCCCATATACCAAAATAATAATGTTAAAAGTGCAATCTTTATTGGTTTATATCCGCATATAAATTAAGATTAAAATATACAGGTGCCGTATTGTCCTATCGGCAATTGCATATCCTGACCATCCGGTCTATAAAGTGTACACCATTCTGAACATATTTTAATCTTAAACTATGTGCGGATATAAACCAATAAAGATTGCACTTTTAACATTATTATTTTGGTATATGGGAAAACAGGGTCTTTTTGGGTTGCCTGTTGGTAACCTATAAGTGATTAGCTTATTAATTCACCCTCCATTGGTCTCATTAGCAGCGTATTTCCTGCTGCTGCAGATTTTGCACAGTGTGAAATACGCTGCGTATACACCAGCTTGAACGTACCATAATGGTGCGAAAAAGCCCAGGAGCCCGGGGGTATCCATAAGGTTCTCTTTTTTTTGAACACAGGTAGACAGGTATTCTAGAATCTGGATTGGGGCCCCTGCATCTCTAAGTTGGGGCCCCTGCATCTCCTATAAAGTGCTGGTGGGAAATAAAATGTGGTGTTTTGGTAGTTGATCCATTTCACACTGACTTCCAACACAAGTGTTTTAGAATATTATAGATAGATAGATAGATAGATAGATAGATAGATAAATTAACCAGTTAACACCAGTACTTACAAGGCAATCAATATGTTTACTAGAGAAGTTGAGATGTGTCAGTCTCTTCAAGTACTGGGTGAGGGTCTCATCTTTCCTGTTGCGTAGGTGATTGTTGGTCCGGGCGATGAGATCAATTGTCAGCCGCACCATAATTACTTGGTAGAAACAAAAGACATGGATATTGTGTATGTTGCTAAGATATCTGGTTCATCATTGCCCTGAAGAGACAAGAAAATAAAAATAAGTGATAGTGTAGACTGTAGGTTTTGTGTTTATTACTGATCTTTACACGCTCCGCACACAAAAATGCCAATACAAAGATACATCAGCGATAATTCAGAACATAAAATCAATACAAAGTTTCCCTGACATTTAGTGGCTATTTCTCTATATCAGAAGACAAGAATTGACCAGCCAGCTATGACAGCGACAGTCAACATAATGGATGTGCTCCGTCCAGAGACAAGAAATGAAGATACTAGTGGGTAGAATTACAACCTGCTGCAGGTATTGAAGTTGTTCTTCTTTATTTAATGATGTTTATTTATTATTAGTCATAAAAAATACTGCAAAAGTTGTTGAAAGTAACAATCTGTATACCAAGCAAATGTATCTAGACTAGAGGGGAGCATTATTTCCAGAAATTTGTTTCAGGTTCAGTTCCTTAGAATCAGCCACCAGATTTAATTTGGTCCAAACAAATGTTATTTTAAAGTAAACTGCCCCGATTTATGCTGTGAAGTCATGTATGACACTGTAAGGTTTCCTAGATTTCAGATTTTGTAATATTTACCCTGCACAGGGTTGGGAACCCTTAGAAGCAGCAGCAGTACAGTATGGAGCATGATGGACAAGGCAAGAGATGTACGGCTGTGTAGTGCTAGTAGAAGCAGCAGCAGTACAGTATGGAGCATGATGGACAACACAGGAGATGTACGGCTGTGTAGTGCTAGTAGAAGCAGCAACAGTACAGTATGGAGCATGATGGACAAGGCAAGAGATGTACCGCTGTGTAGTGCTAGAAGTAGAAGCAGCAGCAGTACAGTATGGAGCATGATGGAAAACACAGGAGATGTACGGCTGTGTAGTGCTAGTAGAAGCAGCAGCAGTACAGTATGGAGCATGATGGAAAACACAGGAGATGTACGGCTGTGTAGTGCTAGTAGAAGCAGCAACAGTACAGTATGGAGCATGATGGACAAGGCAAGAGATGTACCGCTGTGTAGTGCTAGAAGCAGCAGTACAGTATGGAGCATGATGGACAAGGCAAGAGATGTACAGCTGTGTAGTGCTAGAAGTAGAAGCAGCATTACAGTATAAAGCATGATGGACAAGGCAAGAGATGTACGGCTGTGTAGTGCTAGAAGTAGAAGCAGCAGCAGTACAGTATGGAGCATGATGGAAAACACAGGAGATGTACGGCTGTGTAGTGCTAGTAGAAGCAGCAACAGTACAGTATGGAGCATGATGGACAAGGCAAGAGATGTACCGCTGTGTAGTGCTAGAAGCAGCAGCAGTACAGTATGGTAAAAGACGGACAAGGCAGAAGATGTACTGTACAGTGTTGTATCACTTGTAGTAGAAGCAGCAGTGCAGTATGGTACATAATAGACAACACACGGGATGTATAACTGTCCTCCCACCTCTCATCCATCTTGCACTTGAACCACCTGCAATCTAGCTTTCATCCTCACCACCCTGCTGAAACCGCCCTAACCAAGGAGGCCAATGATCTGCTGACTGCCAAAGCCTCACGCCAATATTCTGTGCTCCTTCTCCTTCTCAGTCGACCACTTCATTCTGCTATAAACTCTCTCTTCCCTAGTCCTCATACCTTACCATCTGCACATTCAGTGTCTCCCACTCACACACTACCTCCTCACCTCTTCCTCTCACTGTTGGGAGTCCCCCAAGGCTCTGTCCTGGGTCCCCTACTGTTCCCTATCTATACCCTTGACCTGGGACAGATTATAAAATCCTATGGCTTCAAGTACCAATTCTATGCTGATGACACTCAAATCTACCTCTCTGGCCCTGATGTCACCTCCCTCCTATCCAAAATCCCAGATTAGTCAGATATATCTTCCTTCTTCTCCCACTTTCTCAAACTCAACATGGAGAATATGGAATTCATATTTTTCTCCCATCCTGCTCCACCACCAAATCCGATCTATCAATCGCAGTCAATGGCTCCACTCTCTCTCCAGTCCCACAAGTCCACTGCCTTGGGGTCACTTTTGACTCAGCGCTCACTTTCAAACCAGACACCTGGACCCCCACTACCTGTCGACTTCAACTAAAAGAAAATCTCTCCAATTTGCTAATTCCTCAACAGTAACTCAACTAAACTACTGGCTTGGACTATTGCAGCGTCCTCTTTTGTGGCCTTCCCTTAAACACATTTGCTTCCCTCCAATCCATCCTCCTTCTGCTGCCCGACTAATCCACCACTCTTCTCCCTGCCTCTCCCTTTACAGTGGTCCCTCAACATACGATGGTAATTCGTTCCAAACGAGCCATCGTTTGTCGAATCCATCGTATGTTGAGGGATCCGTGCAATGTAAAGTATAGGAAGCTGTACTCACCTGTCCCCGCCGCTCCCGATGGTGATCCCGGGCCTCCGCTGGGCTCTCCGCTGTCTTCTCCAGTCCTCTTCTGTCTTCTCCGGTCCTCCGCTGTCTTCCCCGGTCCTCTTCTGTGTTCCGCAAGGCCTTACTGGGCCTGCGTGGCGACGTCATTACGCCGCTGCGTACGCCATTCCTATTGGATGACGTGCGCAGCAGCGTATTGACGTCATCGGAGAGGGCCGAGAAGACACCGGAAGACCAGCGCTGGACCCAGAGCGTACCCTGGAGCATTGTGGAGGGGTAAGTAATACTTACCGCACCAAACGGGGAACATTAAGCTGCTATCCAGAAGCAGCTTAAGCATTTGGCGCTGCCGGATAGCACTTAATGCGATGGCCCCGACATAAAAAAGCATCGTATGTCGATGCTGACATCGACATGCGATGGCCTCCATCGTATGTCGATTTCATCATATGTCGGGGCCATCGTAGGTCGGGGGGTCACTGTACTAGCTACCCTTGTCAAGAAATTCAGTTTAGACTAGGGATCAACCGTTATCGATTTTTTAGGGCCGATACCAATAATCTGTGACCTTTCAGGCCGATAGCCGATAACATACCGATATTCCGGTATATGTTAACCAGCTGCCCCCCTCACCTACTGTTTCCTTCCCCTCTCCTTGACAATTTAAGACCTTGTGGGCAGAGCCCCCTCCCTCTCTATATCAGCCTGCAATTTACTCTGAGTCATGTTTATTGTCCCTGTGTTTATATTATGTATTTTAACCTTTATCAAATGTAAAGTGCCCTGGAACCAAGGGTGCTATATAAATTATTAATAATAATAATACTGTACCATACGAGCAGGTATATATTGTGCAGATGTGTGCTAAGCCATATCACTACGACCAACTCTTGGGGACATCGGTACCTTGTTCTTGGTACCTGGGTGTCCCAACCTTCATACCTTTATCATGAGCAAAAGGATGAACTGATCATAGACTTCTCATGAATATGGCAAAACCCAGCTGAACATTGATCTGTGGCACCTGGTACTCAAACACAGCAAAAACAAAAAGAAAAATAGCCAGCACAACTACCTAATACACGGGTGCACGCTGCTGTGGCAAATACAGAGTGTACAAAGAAGAAGATTGCAGCAGCACACATTGGTCAAAAAATGGAGGCTCTTAGTGCACTTTTTGATCAAAAAGTGTTCCCCATCCACCACGCAGAGGTGGCCTCATTTCGGATGGGACCCTAACACTCATTTCACTCACCTCTGACATGCTGGATACACTATCAATTTATAAAACCTCCTGTAAACAGGGAGGGGTGCACTGCTACTGAGGGTGCCACTCCACCTAAATTGCACAGCAAAAAAAAAAAGAAAAATAGCCAGCACATCTACCTAATACACAGGTGCAGGCTGCTGTGGCAAATACAGAGTATTACATTAGGTAGTTGTGCTGGCCATGTTTCTTTTTGCTGTGCAATTTAGGTGGAGTGGCACCCTCTCTAGCCATGCACCCCTCCCCTTTTTCACAGGAGGTGTTTTAAATTGATAGTGGATCCAGCATGTCACCCAGTCAGAGGCCATATGCCCAGCAGAGGTGAGTGAAATGTGTGTTAGGGTCCCATCCGAAATGAGGCCACCTCCGCATGGTGGATGGGGGACACGTTTTGATCAAAAAGTGCGCTAAGAGCCCCCATTTTTTTGACCAAGAGTGCTGCAGCCTTCTTTTTTGGTACCCAAACACAGTGGGCATGTGCTTATAATATGCTTGTGTTATACAGCACACCATCATTTACTTACAGACTTTAGTCCGTATTCATATACAGTCGTTTTAAAGTCCCACAACCCTTTCAGTAAAATTACAATCATGGCAGCTTTAAGGACATGATGTGCTCTGTATCTACTGCATGTCATATTGCAGTTATCTACAACTTGTGGTGTTGCAGACCTTCACTGGTAGAGAAGGATCTGGGTGTACTTGTAGATCACAGACTACAGAATAGCATGCAATGTCAGGCTGCTGCTTCCAAAGCCAGCAGGATATTGTCATGTATAAAAAGAGGCATGGACTCGAGGGACAGGGACATAATTCTCCCCCTTTATAAAGCATTGGTACGGCCTCACCTGGAATATGCTGTTCAGTTTTGGTCACCAGTCCATAAAAGGGACACTGCGGAGTTGGAAAGGGTGCAGAGACGCGCGACTAAACTAATATGGGGCATGGAACATCTTAGCTATGAGGAGCGATTAAAGGAGTTACAATTGTTTAGTCTTGAGAAGAGACGTTTAAGGGGGGATATGATAAACGTATATAAGTATATTAATGGCCCATACAAAAAATATGGAGAAAAACTGTTCCAGGTTAAACCCCCCCAAAGGACGAGGGGGCACTCCCTCCGTCTGGAGAAGAAAAAGTTCAGTCTCAAGGGGCGACACGCCTTCTTTACCGTGAGGACTGTGAATTTATGGAACGGTCTACCTCAGGAACTGGTCACAGCAGGAACAATTAACAGCTTTAAAACAGGATTAGATACATTCCTGGAACAAAATAACATTAATGCTTCCCCAATATCGCGCCACACCCCTACCCCTTAATTCCCTGGTTGAACTTGATGGACATATGTCTTTTTTCGACCGTACTAACTATGTAACTATGTAACTATCAGTGTATGACGGGAGTTGTAGTTTTGCATGCAGCCCCTAAACTGACTTTTCTGTAGAAAGCAATATTTTAGAACACTATTTCTGTAAAATCGTTGCAAAAAATCACATTTGTATTAATAGACAGTTGGCGCATGGGGGGAATTTATCAAGACATTTAAGACACTTTTTGAACGTCTTTTTTCTCCGTATTTGTCGCACAAAGTGGATCTGTGCGACAATTGCTTTAGAAACATTTCAAAAAGTTATCATGATTTTTATCCATTTAGAGCGTACTAAGTGCGAGTTTTTGCAAAATGCCGCAAAATAGGGGGATAAGATGTCTGATCGCGGGGGTCCCACCCCTGAGGACCCCCGCAATCTCGCATGCAGCACCCACCTGTCTCAGCTACAGGAAGCGATGATCGCTCTGTGTCTAAAGCCTCACGACCAAGGGCCGGAGTATTGTGATGTCACGACTCCACCCCCCTTGTGACGTCACACCCCGCCTCCTCAATCCAAGTCTATGGGAGGGGGGCGTGATGGCCAGAGTGCCACTTTAAGTGCCCTTTACTGGGTCAGAGCCTGGGCCAATAAGAGGATTCTCTGGTACCCTAGTCAGCCAGTAAATGGCACTCTATTATAGTCTGGACTGGTAAGTGACACCAGTTATAGGGGGCACCAGTGATTGGCACACTAATATAGGTGGCTGCAGTGATTGGCACTGTATTATAGGATACACCTGTAATTGGCACACTAATAAAGGGGACACCAGTGATTGGGACACTATGATATGGGGAACCACTGATTGTCACACTAATATAGGGGGCAGCAATGAGTTGCACCCTATTAAAGGGAACACCATGATTGGCACACTATGATATGGGGAACCAGTGATTGGCACACTAATATAGGTGGCACCAGTGATTGGCACACTAATATAGGTGGCACCACTGATTGGCACACTAATATAGGGGGGCACCACTGATTGGCACACTAATATAGGTGGCACCAGTGATTGGCAGACTAATATAGGTGGCACCAGTGATTGGCACACTAATATAGGTGGCACCACTGATTGGCACACTAATATAGGTGGCACCAGTGATTGGCACACTAATATAGGTGGCACCAGTGATTGGCACACTAATATAGGTGGCACCAGTGATTGGCACACTAATATAGGTGGCACCAGTGATTGGCAGACTAATATAGGTGGCACCAGTGATTGGCACACTAATATAGGTGGCACCACTGATTGGCACACTAATATAGGGGGCACCACTGATTGGCACACTAATATAGGTGGCACCAGTGATTGGCACACTAATATAGGTGGCACCAGTGATTGGCAGACTAATATAGGGGGCACCAGTGATTGGCACACTAATATAGGTGGCACCAGTGATTGGCACACTAATATAGGTGGCACCAGTGATTGGCAGACTAATATAGGGGGCACCACTGATTGGCACACTAATATAGGGGGCACCAATGAGCTGCACACTAAGGGGCATCAGTGCATGGCAGAACTGTTAGGTGTCTACTGCTATTTTCCCATGAAGTTTTAACCCTCCACCCCCAGTATACTATTTGGCAGGTTGTTGGCCTATATCACAGTGTTCTGATGTTTAGCCCACAGACTTTAATGGACATTCAGTTTATTTTCTATATGAATATGTTAATTTTATTGGATTCAATAAAGTTGTCGACTATGCTATTGAGTCCGGGAAAATGTAACAGGAGTCCGTAGTATAGGACAGATATAGGGCAGCAGCTGATGTGCCATAGTCTCCTGAGCCCTGTACACACTGTACTTTGTAGTCCCTATTATAGTGCGCAGTACACATGGGCAATGTGTCGTCACTTCGGTAGTGTCTGGAGACGGGATGCACCGACATGATTCCCAGCTGTGATGAAGCAGCCGGTATCCGTCCCCGCTGACATAACGTACGGGCTGCACTCACCTCCTACGGTCTCCCCAGCCTCCCGGTGCGCGGACTGCTCCATGCGCTCTGTGTACACAACCGGGCTCGGCGTTGGTTACTATGGAGACAAATCCACTGCGCAGGCGCACACCACAACATCTCCTGCTGAGCCCAGGCGGCGGTCCCTCTGTATAGGGATCTTAGTGAACTGAAGTTGTGCCTGACTTCTAATGTCTCCGAAAACTTTAAATCACAGGCGGCAGAGACCAGCATGGCCACACATTGAGGCGGAATAGTAGTAGTGTCACTTCTAGCGACTCTATTTTGCTGTTAAACGCTTTTTCGTTTTCATAAACGAAAATGAGGGAAGAAAAGCGCCTCCGCTCCATCAGTCTGATAGCAGTACTGCACCTAGGTCACACCTTTGTTTTTTCCAGTGTTGTGCTTCATCGCATGAGCAGAGGGCTCACACATTTGTATTGGAGCTCCATCCCAGATTCCATTAGGCAGGATTTGACTGGATTCCATTAGGCAGTGATCCGGCAGCCTCTGATCAACACAAACACTGGGATATTCCTGGCACATACCCTAAAGGGATCCATAAAGCCCATTTGCCAAGATCATGTTTTTCAGTCAAAGTCCAAAATCAATAGGCTTGGAAAATGACCCGAATGTGGTCACTGACTATAATTGTCTGCAGCCATATGAGAAAAATGGCGTCAGTGCCTAATACGACTTTCCATGTACAGATACGACTGAAGCGACTGTCCGCGTACAGATACGACTGAAGCGACTGTCCATATACAGATACGACTGATGGGACTGTCCGTGTACAGATACGACTGAAGCGACTGTCCGTGTACAGATACGACTGAAGCGACTGTCCGTGTACAGATACGACTGAAGCGACTGTCCGTGTACAGATACGACTGATGGGACTGTCCGTGTACAGATACGACTGAAGCGACTGTCCGTGTACAGATACGACTGATGGGACTGTCCGTGTACAGATACGACTGAAGCGACTGTCCGTGTACAGATACGACTGAAGCGACTGTCCGTGTACAGATACGACTGAAGCGACTGTCCGTGTACAGATACGACTGAAGCGACTGTCCGTGTACAGATACGACTGAAGCGACTGTCCGTGTACAGATACGACTGAAGCGACTGTCCGTGTACAGATACGACTGAAGCGACTGTCCGTGTACAGATACGACTGAAGCGACTGTCCGTGTACAGATACGACTGAAGCGACTGTCCGTGTACAGATACGACTGATGGGACTGTCCGTGTACAGATACGACTGATGGGACTGTCCGTGTACAGATACGACTGAAGCGACTGTCCGTGTACAGATACGACTAATGCGACTGTCCGTGTACAGATACGACTAATGCGACTGTCCGTGTACAGATACGACTGAAGCGACTGTCCGTGTACAGATACGACTGAAGCGACTGTCCGTGTACAGATACGACTGAAGCGACTGTCCGTGTACAGATACGACTGAAGCGACTGTCCGTGTACAGATACGACTGAAGCGACTGTCCGTGTACAGATACGACTGAAGCGACTGTCCGTGTACAGATACGACTGAAGCGACTGTCCGTGTACAGATACGACTGAAGCGACTGTCCGTGTACAGATACGACTGAAGCGACTGTCCGTGTACAGATACGACTGAAGCGACTGTCCGTGTACAGATACGACTGAAGCGACTGTCCGTGTACAGATACGACTGAAGCGACTGTCCGTGTACAGATACGACTGATGGGACTGTCCGTGTACAGATACGACTGATGGGACTGTCCGTGTACAGATACGACTGATGGGACTGTCCGTGTACAGATACGACTGATGGGACTGTCCGTGTACCGATACGACTGAAGCGACTGTCCGTGTACAGATACGACTGAAGCGACTGTCCGTGTACAGATACGACTGAAGCGACTGTCCGTGTACAGATACGACTGATGGGACTGTCCGTGTACCGATACGACTGATGGGACTGTCCGTGTACAGATACGACTGAAGCGACTGTCCGTGTACAGATACGACTAATGCGACTGTTCGTGTACAGATACGACTAATGCGACTGTCCGTGTACAGATACGACTGAAGCGACTGTCCGTGTACAGATACGACTGAAGCGACTGTCCGTGTACAGATACGACTGAAGCGACTGTCCGTGTACAGATACGACTGAAGCGACTGTCCGTGTACAGATACGACTGAAGCGACTGTCCGTGTACAGATACGACTGAAGCGACTGTCCGTGTACAGATACGACTGAAGCGACTGTCCGTGTACAGATACGACTGAAGCGACTGTCCGTGTACAGATACGACTGAAGCGACTGTCCGTGTACAGATACGACTGATGGGACTGTCCGTGTACAGATACGACTGATGGGACTGTCTGTGTACAGATACGACTGATGGGACTGTCCGTGTACAGATACGACTGATGGGACTGTCCGTGTACCGATACGACTGATGGGACTGTCCGTGTACAGATACGACTGAAGCGACTGTCCGTGTACAGATACGACTAATGCGACTGTCCGTGTACAGATACGACTAATGCGACTGTCCGTGTACAGATACGACTGATGGGACTGTCCGTGTACAGATACGACTGATGGGACTGTCCATATACAGATACGACTGAAGCGACTGTCCGTGTACAGATGCGACTGATGCGACTGTCCGTGTACAGATACGACTAATGCGACTGTCCGTGTACAGATACGACTGATGGGACTGTCCGTGTACAGATACGACTGATGGGACTGTCCATATACAGATACGACTGAAGCGACTGTCCGTGTACAGATGCGACTGATGCGACTGTCCGTGTACAGATACGACTGAAGCGACTGTCCGTGTACAGATACGACTGATGCGACTGTCCATATACATAAAGACTGATGGGACTGTCCGTGTACAGATACCACTAATGTGACTGTCCATTAGTGTTGCTCGCGAATATTTGCAATGCGAATTTTATTGGCGAATATCGCATATTCGCGAATTTGCGAATATTCGCGAATATAGCACTATATATTCGCAATTACGAATATTTTTTTTTTTTTTTTTATTTTAATAATTTTTTATTTTTTTCACAGTACACATCACAGTGATCATCCCTCTCTACTTCCAGCTTGTGTGGTGTAAAGAAGGCTCTAATACTACTGTGTGAGATTGGTGTGCGAATTTTTCGCATATGCTAATTATTGTATATGCTAATTTTTCCATATGCAAATTTCCGCATATGCTGCGAATATTATGAAAATGCGAATTTTGCGAATATATGACGAATATTCGTACATATATTCGCGAAATATCGCGAATTCGAATATGGCCTATGCCGCTCAACACTACTGTCCATTTACAGATACCACTGATTCGACTGTCCGTGTACAGATACGACTGATTCGACTGTCAATGTACAGATACGACTGCTGCGACTGTCCATGTACAGCAAGCATGTCAAACTCAAAGGCTAACATGAGCCAAAAAAAAAAAGTTTAAGTTTATGTGGGCCGCATAAAAATAAATAAATAAACATGCCCCCCCTGCACAACATCTCTTGCCTCCCTGCACAAGACCCCATTCCCCCCTGCACAACTTCTCATTACCCCATTCACAAGACCCCATGACCCTTTTGTACAACACTCCATGCCCCCTTTGCACAAGACCCCATGCCTCTCCTGCACAAGACCCTGCCCCCCTGCACAAGACTGTGCAGTACAGTTCCCCCACATTAGGTGGCAGTACAGTTCCCCCACATTAGGTGCAGAACAGTTCCCCCACATTAGGTGCAGTACAGTTCCCCCACATTAGGTGCAGTACAGTTCCCCCACATTAGGTGCAGTACAGTTCCCCCACATCAGGTGCAGTACAGTTCTGCCACATTAGGTGCAGTACAGTTCCCCCACATCAGGTGCAGTACAGTTCTGCCACATTAGGTTGGCAGTATAGTTCCCCCACATTAGGTTGGTAGTATAGTTCCCCACATTAGGGGCCGTATAGTTCCCCCACATTAGGTGCAGTATAGTTCCCCCACATTACGTGCAGTATAGTTCCCCACATTAGGTGCAGTATAGTTCCCCACATTAGGTGCAGTATAGTTCCCCCACATTAGGTGCAGCACAGTTCCCCCACATTAGGAATAGTATAGTTCCCCACATTAGGTGCAGTACAGTTCCCCCACATTAGGTTAGCAGTATAGTTCCCCACATTAGGTGCAGTATAGTTCCCCCACATTAGGTTGGCAGTATAGTTCCCCACATTAGGTTGGCAGTATAGTTCCTGACATTAGGTGCAGTATAGTTCCCCCACATTAGGTGCAGTATAGTTCCCCACATTAGGTGCAGTATAGTTCCCCCACAGGTGCAGTATAGTTCCCCCACATTAGGTGCAGTATAGTACACCCACATTAGGTGCAGTATAGTTCCCCCACATTAGATGCAGTATAGTTTCCCCACATTAGGTGCAGTATAGTACCCCCACAGACATACAGCCTTCAGCCATATACAGTGTATGGCTGGAGGCTGTATGCCTGTTTACTGCCCCACTTCAGTGTTCCGACCACCACTCCTTTGGTCCGGGGTCACGATATACTGCTATCGCCTATGAGCCATAGCAGTAGGTCCCGGGACCGGAGGAGCGGTGGTCGGAACACCGAAGATGACGTGCTGGCACCGGGACCGTAGCAGGCGCTCCTGGAGCACCAATGATGATCCGGCCCTGACCAGAGCAATGAATATCTTTGCCGGGCTGCAAAGATATTCATTGCGGGTTGCATGCGGCCCGCGGGCCACATGTTTGACACCCGAGATGTACAGATATGACTGATGGGACTGTCCATTTACAGATACGACTGAAGCGACTGTCCATGTACAGATACGACTGATGCGGCTGTCCATGTACAGATACGACTGATGCGACTGTCCATGTACAGATACAACTGATGCGACTGTCCATGTACAGATACGACTGATGCGACTGTCCATGTACAGATACAACTGATGCGACTATCCATGTACAGATACGACTGATGCGACTGTCCATTTACAGATACGACTGAAGCGACTGTCCATTTACAGATACGACTGAAGCGACTGTCCATTTACAGATACGACTGAAGCGACTGTCCATGTACAGATACAACTGATGCAACTGTCCATGTACAGGTACGACTGATGGGACTGTCCATTTACAGATACGACTGAAGCGACTGTCCATGTACAGATACAACTGATGCAACTGTCCATGTACAGGTACGACTGATGCGACTGTCCATTTACAGATACGACTGAAGCGACTTTCCATGTACAGATACAACTGAAGCGACTGTCCATATACAGATACAACTGATGCAACTGTCCATGTACAGATACGACTGAAGCGACTGTCCATGTACAGATACGACTGATGCGACTGTCCATGTACAGATACGACTGATGCGACTGTCCATGTACAGATACGACTGATGCGACTGTCCATGTACAGATACGACTGATTTACTGGTATTTTCACACACAACCATCTCTTTGGTTTAGAAAATATGAGAAAATATGCAGTGATCGGCAGTCATGTGGACAAAAATACCTTGATGTCAGAGGAGAATGGGCAGACTATTTTGAGATGACAAAAAGACAAAACTAACTTAAATAACCACTGTACAAAAGTCAAGAAAATTCACAGCACAACTCCAATGGTCCAGTATTCAAATCAGGGATGAAGATTTATCGCACCATGTTTACAAAAAAAGATGCAATGGCCGTTGGCTGTCCGGGCATTCTGGGAATTGTAGTTTTGCAACATCTGGAGCTCCGCAGGTTGAAGACCACTGCTGTAGACAATAATAGTGTTTTTTATGGAACTGATCATGTGGCTGTATGACAGATAGCCACAGCAGAGAGCAGATGACGGCCATGCTGGGTTTTTGACCATTCTTGCACATTCCTTATTACATAATGTATTCTTAGCTGCTATCATTCATTGCCATGGTCACATTTGTTTTGATTTAACTTTATTCCTTCAGTGTTTCTCTTCTTTTCCCCATGGCCTCTGGTATAAATGATAAGTATGCATTTAGCCTAACTGGTGTAAATGGATACAATGGTTCAGATGGATGTAATTATTAGTACGTCTGTGTCCCTTGGTTCATGCACATAACACCATTTCCTACTTAATACATTATTGCACGTGTAGTGATATACAAGCCCTAAGGTGAAGTGATCTAAGGTAAACAGTACATTTCTCCAAGGACATGATAGATGGGTTGTGTAAGACTCTAAAACATGTTTACATTCATGAACGATTGGTCTTAAAATAGGGGACAATGTCATCTTCTTGCATGGCTTCATTTGTTTTACCCTACATAATTACACTGAACGTCAATGAGATCTCATGTTGTGCTGGCACTGTGTATCACTCTGAACCAAAAAACATATTATCAGATTTATGTCAACAACCGTTAAAGGGGTTCTCCGGTGCTTACACATCTTATCCCCTATCCAACCGCAGGGCCGGCGGCGTGTGACGTCACGCCTCCGCCCCGTGTTACGTCACGCTACGATCCTCAATGCAAGCCTATGGGAGGGGGCGTAATAGCTATCACGCCCCCTACCGTAGGCTTGCATTGAGGGGCGTTGCGTGACGTCACATGCCGCCGGCCCTGCGGTCGACGGTAATCAGACCCGGAGCGAACGAGCTCCGGGGACTGATTACAAACGGGGTGCCGCATGCATGATCACGGGCGTCCCCAGCTGCGGGATGCCCGCGATCAGGCATCTTATCCCCTATCCTTTGGATAGGGGATAAGATGTGTAAGCACCAGAGAACCCCTTTAACCAACATAGATATATTGGAGAAAACCCAGTGTTAGGTATAGAAAAACAGCAGCAGTGGAGCCCTAGTTGTCGCTATGCTTGTAAATGTTTTGTGAAATCCTATTAAAGGGGTACTCCGGTGAAAAACGTTATTTTATTTTTTTAAATCAACTGGTGCCAGAAAGTTAAACAGATTTGTAAATTACTTCTATTAAAAAATCTTAATCCTTCGTGTACTTATTAGCTGCTGAATACTACAGCGGAAATTCTTTTCTTTTTGAAACACAGAGCTGTCTGCTGACATCACAAGCACAGTGCTCTCTGCTGACATCTCTGTCCATTTTAGGAACTGTCCAGAGTAAAAGGAAATCCCCATAGCAAACATATGCTGTTCTGGACAGTTCCTAAAATGGACAGAGATGTCAGCAGAGAGCACCGTGCTCATGATGTCAGCAGACAGCTCTGTGTTTCAAAAATAAAAGAATTTCCGCTGTAGTATTCAGCAGCTAATAAGTACAGGAAGGATTAAGATGTTTTAATAGAAGTTATTTACAAATCTGTTTAACTTTCACGCACCAGTTGATTGGAAAAAAAAAAGTTTTTCACCGGTGTACCCCTTTAAAATAGAGATGAAACATCATACAATGGGCACGAGAACAGAACCGGACCATGGAGCAGTGGAAGATGGTGGCCTGGCCCTGGTCAGATGAATCATGCTTTCTTTGGCATTATGTGGACAGCTGGGGCATGTGTGTCTCTTACATAAGGGGTGAACCCTTTCCTGGCATCAGTAAGGCGAACCAGCAAAGGCAGTGCGATGTTCTGCAGGAAAACCTTGGGTCCTCACATTTACGTGAGTTACTTTGACACATATTACCTACCTAAACATTTAAAGGACCAAGAACAACCTGTCATGGCAATGGTATTCCCCAATAGTAGTGGCCTTTTTCAGCAACATAATGTACTCTGCTGTAAAATTTATCAGGAATGGTTTAAGGAACATGGTTGTTGACTTGGCCTCCAAATTCCCCAGATCTCTATCTGATTGAGCATATGTGATGGAAAAACTAGTCTGGTCCATGGAGACCTCACCTTACAATTATAGGACTTAAAGGGGTATTCTGCCCCTAGACATCTCATCCCCTGTCCAAAGGATAGAGGATAACATGTCTGAACGTGGGGGTCCTGCCGCTGCGGACCACCACGATCTCTCCTGCAGCCCCCCTGCCATCTGGTGCACGGAGCGAACTTCGCTCCGTGTCTGATGACTGGCAATGCAGGGGCTCGTGACATCACAGCCTCGCCCCCTCATGACGTCCTGCCCCGCCCCGCCCCCTCAATGCAAGTCTATGGGAGGGGGCGTGGTGGCCACCACGCCCCCTCCCATAGACTTGCATTGAGGGGGCAGGGTGGGACATCACGAGCCTCCGGCCCCTGTATCACCAGACCCTCTACCTCCTCTAAGCAAGGTCCCTACATGGTTCTTCTATAGCATGTGTGTGCACAACCTTTTTTTCAGATTATCAAACAAACAAAAGCCTCAAAAAAGTTGTAAGATATGTATTATAGGTGGATATATAAGTAAGGCCCCTTTCACACTGCCGGTATGCTCCGGAAAATTTGGCCGTCAAACTCCCTTTTTATTTTTATTTAATTTTTTTGCAGTTTGCCGGCCATAATTTTGCTGGTGCATACCAACAAATAACGGGTACCGATGGACCCCATTGTATTCAGTAGCCGCCGTTATTTTCGAAGAGAAAAGCCAGAGAAAAGACGGTGCAAGCACTATTTTTCTCGATCCTACAATAACGGCATTAGACTGCCGGAGACAACCGGTAGTGTGAACGTAGCCTAAGTCTACAGCACGTCTACACGTCTACACACGGCAGGTGGACATTGTTCCGTATTAGACATTTCGTATACATTTGAAAACCCAAACCCATTATTAGTCTTCAGCCCAAGGCCAGAATCAAATGTGTGTAATTGAGGGGTAATATAATTATTAAAAAGTCCCAATCGCGTCATTGGACTGACCGCCTGGGCTATACGTGTGAAAAAGATCCCGGAGGACCAATCTGTTACACATTGTGTACCTTTACAACACTTAACAGTTATTGTTGTAAAAAGAATTTGAATAAACAGAGAAATAGTGACTGAGCTCATAAAACTCTCACAGATGGCGACAACTAAGTATGAGGCCAAATGTGTTCATGCAAAGTAACATCGCTGATCACTGTAGATTCCGCAGAAACCCAGCCTGTGCCATGTGTAGTGGCTGCGACTTAACCCACGCTCATGCCAAGCGAAAATATTGTAATTGTGTGTTTTCATTATTTAAGAAATGACAATTAAAAAGAAGCTTTATATCCTTTAACCCCTTCATGACCCAGCATTTTATTTTATTTTTCTTCTCACATTCCAAGAGCCAGAAATAACCTTTTTCTTTTTTCCGAAGTTGTATTAGGGCTTATTCTTTGCGGGACAAGTTGTACTTTTCACTTTATTTTATCATACTGTACATGTATTACAGAACCAGAAAAAAATATATGTAAGACAAAATTGAAAAAAAACTATTTTATGGGGACATTTTTTTAGAGTTCACAATACGGTAAATCTGACAAAGTAACTTTATTCTGTGGGGCAGTAAGATTACAATTATACCAAACTTTTTTTTTTTTTTTTTTTATGGTAAAAAAAAAAATTTGAAAAAACTTGAAAAATAAAAAATAAAAGTTTGGTCAATGTGATTTTCTGACCTCTCTAACTTTTTATTTTTCAACCTGCGGAGCTGTCTATGGGCCGCATCATGTCCACCCACCCGACCCATGATGTACATGTATGTCATGGATTGGAAGGGGGTTAAAGGGGTACTCTGGCGCTTAGACATCTTATCCGCTATCCAAAGGATAGGGCATAAAATGCCAGATCGCGGGGGACCCCCATGATCTTGCACCCAGCACCCCAGTTAAAATCAGTCCTCAGACCATGTTCGCTCCGGGTCTGATTACCAGCGACCACAGGGCCGACTGCGTGTGATGTCACGCCTCCGCCCCCATGTGACGTCACACTCAATGCAAGCCTATGGGAGGGGGCGTGACAGATAAGATGTCTAAGCGCCGGAGTACCCCTTTAAGATGGTTTTACACAGTGTTTGGTAGAAAAACACTGCAGTTTCTCTGGCTTTGGCTCAAAAAAATGCAAAAAAAAACCTGAAGTGACCTCTCTGGAATCCATGGTCCACACAACAGTCCTCCAAGTGCAGGGAAGCAGTCTCCAGCAGCTCACAGCTCTTACTTGTCACGGCCCATACACTTTCTAAATGCCGACATCTCCGCTTCTACAGCAGATGTTCTCTCTCCCAGGCTTTCTCAGCTTAGCATTGCACAAAACAGCTTCTGTCTTGTTACACCAGCATTACATATTATTTAAATAGGACCCCTGTCTATATATTGAGAAAATGTGGACTCTCCCAAAACGCGCACCAGTTGCCCTCCCCATACTAGTGCAGCATGGCGAATAAGGTTGGAATTCCCCCAATACCATGTTAATTAACTGCAGAAGTGTAAACTCAACATCAATGCAATAGCAGCTAATGCAAAACAGTTGGCACAGAAAAAAATTCTCAGAATTAAACAAGTTGCACACAGCAAAAATGGGGATTGGAGAAAAACCATATACTGTTTACAACTCCCAAATGTTTACCCTCTTTACATACTGCCATATGGTACCTCCATACTGTATGTGTCGTAGTCTAGGGTCATGTTTTTAAAGGGGTTTTCTAGACATTTTAAATATCGTAGATTACAGAGTTACTGCAGCTCAGCTATACTCAGCGCTACATTAAAGGGGTATTCCGGATTTATACATCATATCCCCTATCCAAAGTATAGGGCATAAGATGTATGATCACTGGGGACCCCCGCAATCTCAGTGCAGCCCCGGAATTCTGTGCCAGGCGCTGCCTCCCAAACGGGGGGACATGATGTCATGGCCACGCCCACTAGTGACATCACGCCATGACGTCCATCACTCCCCCTCCCATAGACATGAATGTGGGGGTATGGTGCGACAGCACTTGGGGGTGTGGCCATGACATCATGTCCCCCGTTAGGGAGGCAGCGCCCGGCACAGAATCCCGGGGGCTGCACCCAGATGGCGGGGGTCCCCATCTTGTATAAGATTTATAAAGCCGGAATACCCCTTTAACCTGGCACCACCACTACACAATGAATGGAGCCATATACTTCTGGCCTTGTTCATGATCTATATGCTGGAGCCTTGGAAAAAGCCATAGTATGGTAGTGTGCAGTGACCCTTATGGGGGGACATTTATAAAACCTTGCTTTAGTCCTCATGTTTTTAGTTTTTTTTTTTTTTGACTGCCGTTTTGCTTACGTGCGACAAATTTATTATTATGTCGCACGGCCTTAATAAATTTGTCACACGTAAGCAAAATCTCGAAATCTGCCACAGGTAAGCAAAAGTAGGTGAGGTATTTTAGTAAGCCAGGATTTCCCTGGAGTAAATGTAAGCAAACTTTTACTTTACTGCGACTTTTTTGCGACATTCGCATTTTATAAATCTCTAACTACCGTAAGCTGATTTGTGAAAGTTGCTTACAAAAGTTGAAATCAAGATTTTTGCTTTTCTCACTCTGAAGAACGATTGTCGCAGAGAAAAATGTGTAGTAGAAAAATCCTCTGCGGAGTCTGCCCCAACATTACCCTATCCCTGCTAAGCAAAGCTGTGTGATTTTGTTTGGACAAAGCGCCTCCTTAGTCACTTACTGGCCAACTGAAGTCACACTATGGCCCGTGCATTTCTGAGCAGGCGCTTTCTTTGTATACAGTGTTTTATTATCTTGAAATACATGTATTGTTTTACTTTTAGATAAAATTACCGTATTTTTCGCAGTATAAGACGCTCAGGCATATAAGACGCACCCAATTTTAAAGGAGGAAAATCTAGAAAAAAAAAGATTCTGAACCAAATACAATGTAAAGTATAGGACAGTGATCTGCAACCTGCGGACCTCCAGATGTTGCAAAACTACAACTCCCAGCATGCCCGGACAGCCGTTGGCTGTCCGGGCATGCCGGGAGTTGTAGTTTTGCAACATCTGGAGGTCCGCAGGTTGAAGACCACTGGTATTGGAGGTTATACTCACGTGTCCCCGCTGCTCCGGACCCATCACCGCTCGTCACCGCTGCCCTGGATGTCGCCTTCCATCGCTGTCGCCGTGTCCCTGGGGTGTCTCCGTCGCTCCGGAACGTCTCTGCTGCCTGGGATCCTCGCTCTCCATCGCTGTCATCACATTGCTACGCACGCCGCTCCTATTGGACTACGTGATGACGACGAAGGAGAGCGCCGGCCATACAGGGGATCCCGGCACGGAGCGGTCATTCGCTGATCGGACACCGAGGAGGCAGGTAAGGTCCCTCCCGGTGTCCTGTAAGCTGTTCGGGACGCCGCGATTTCACCGCGGCGGTCCCGAACAGCCCGACTGAGCAGCCGGGTTAGTTTCACTTTCGCTTCAGACGCGGCGGTCAGCTTTGATCGCCGCGTCAGAAGGGTTAATACAGGGCATCACCGCGATCTGTGATGTCCTGAATTAGCCGCAGGTCCCGGTCGTTGATGGCCACAGGGACCGCCGCGATATGACAGGGTTTAATGTGTATTTGCCGTATAAGACGCACCAACTCCCCCCCCAGTTTTGGGGAAGAAAAAGTGCATCTTATACGGCGAACAATACGGTAAATATAAAGATTTTGGAAATGTAATTTGTGCTGGCAGAGTTGGGGTTAAGTTCTGACACTAACCATAACCTCGTTCAGCCTTCAACTTGTCCTTCTCTTGGCAGTGGTGCCTCATTGGAGTAACCAGTCATTGGCTCTATGGTTTTCTTCTTACGTCACCGTGTCCAGATACAAAGCAGAGCAGAGCCCTATCTCTGGATTCCTGCACATATGAATAATTCCCTCTTCTGTAATGTATCACGAAAGTGACAAACTGTCAATAAAGAACAGTTTACGGGTTAAAGTCTCGCTGCGGTTTTGTTATGCTGTGTTTATTTGCACTCTATGGAGCATACAGTAGGAAAATGTATCACCCTCTTACATTGTACTGTGCTGGCTACTTTCTCAAAACAACAATACCCCAGACTAAAGAAGTTACAAGAATCTTTCTATATAGACACATTCTTCCGGGACTGGAAATCTCTTGGCGTGTTATAAATCATATATTGTAATGACTTCAACCTGTTTTACATTCTACATGTTAAGATTGTTCAATTCATTATGCAGAGTAAAGTGTAAAGCAGAGACAATGCAATTGGAAAATCTTCAGACCCTTTCAGTTTTTTATATTTTATGTTGTTGCCTTGTGTTTTAAAAAAATAAAATAATAATAATCAAGTTTACAAAAAGTGGTGTGAAGTCCTAGCCCTTTAAAAGCACAAAAGTCGCCGTGATAGTTGCAGGCGTGCGCCAGATTTATGAAATGGCGCACAGACTTTGATAAATTCTGCTGATACAACTTCTAAAAAAAAGCCACAAATGGGGTGCGGGAGTGCGACTTTTGCGTAAAAAGTTGCATATGCCCTGACTTAAAGGGGTATTCCAGGAAAAATGTATATATATATATATATATATATATATATATATATATCAACTGGCTCCAGAAAGTTAAACAGATTTGTAAATTATTCAATAGTAGAGAGAAAAATTTTGAATAATTTCCATTGGCAACCTGGTTTAAAACTGTGTTCCGTGGATGTGGAGAGCCTATACACCCCAATCCCTTTGGATTCGGGTGTGCAGGCTATGACCTCTATCCTACGGAAAACAGGCAAGTCATCTGACTTTATTGAGTTTGTTACTGAAGCCCTTACATTCGTTTTGAATAATAATGTCTTCCAATATGGAGGGGATTGGTATAGACAGACACATGGTACAGCCATGGGGTCTCCTACCTCATGTGCCTATGCCAATATTTTCCTCTCCATGTTGGAAGACAAGTGGGTGTTCACATCCAAGAACCCCTTTATTGGTAAAATGTAACTTTTTCTCAGATATGTGGACGACCTCTTTATTATTTGGGATGGGTCACAGGATGAATTTGCAGCCTTTGTTGAATATCTTAACCAAGTGAATGGAGTTAATATGTTTTTTACATATGTATTTGGAGATCAACATCTTGAATTTCTAGATGTACAGATAGATATTGTGGATAACAATATAGTGACATCTGATTTTAGAAAATCGATTGCCAAAAATTCATTGTTACATTATCAATCATCCCATCCCCCTCAGGTTAAAAATAGTATACCATACAGTCAGCTAGTCAGACTAAAACGAATTAACAGCAGTCCCATACTGTTTCAAAAACAGGCAGATGACTTACAGTATCGATTGGAACAGAGAGGTTATCCTCTTAAATTAATTTTAGATGCAAGAAAGAAAATAGATCGAATACCAAGAGAGGTTTTGCTGAAAACGAAAGACAGAAAAAATAATAAACGTTGCGTTTTTTCTTTTTCAAATACTCCTATTAATAATGTAGTGAAAAAAACCAATAACGAATAATTGGTATATCTTACAAGAAGATGCTGATATAGCAGTAATTACTAATGAAAAACCGATTGTTACATATAGAAAAACTAAAACAGTTGGAGATTTATTGAAAAAAGGAAAAAACGCATCGGAACAGAATTGGTTGTCTGAATTACACCCAAAAGGGAATTTTACTTGCGGTTCATGTTCATTTTGCTCTCTGAATATGAAATGTAGAATTGTAGAATTAGCAGGTAATATTATTAATGTGAAACAATGTATTACATGCAGATCCTCTCATGTGGTTTACGTATTGGTATGTAAATGTAAATTATTTTATATTGGGAAGACAAAAAGGCCCTTATTTCACAGAATCCGCGAACATGTTCGATCCCTCAGGACCGGCATCGGAGCCACCAGATTTATTCAACACATTAATGAATTTCATTCTAGAGAAAAATATGGATTCCGTTTTGCCGGGCTGGAAAGGGTCAAACATGGATATGCTGGGAAAAATAGAGAAGAAATACTATTAAGAAATGAAACAAAATGGATTCTTCGTTTAGAAGCAATGGGGCCTCTAGGTCTTAATGAACGTACTGAGCTCAGTGCATTATTAACATAAATGGATATCTTAGGTGTATCACACAGTTGTTTTTAACATTTTAATTGCACTTACCTTTTGTTTGGTTCATTTCTATGACAACGGAGGGGAGGGTTATTTAAATGTGTTTCCGGCTGGAAGACGATGTGGGCCAGTTGAAGCATATCTTGCGAAACGGCACCGTAGCCCCGAAGGAACGTCCCCCTGTGTTCTGTCCACCCGTGTCTTGCACTGTTTATACCCTTCATGGATTAATAAAGAAGCTTGAAGTTTACGTATTTGGTGAGTTGCCCTGGTTTTCTTTTCTCTTTTCTATGGAAGATTTGTAAATTACTTCTATTAAAAAATCGTAATCCTTTCAATACTTAGGAGCTTCTGAAGTTAAGGTTGTTCTTTTCTGTCTAAGTGCTCTCTGATGACACGTGTCTCGGGAACCGCCCAGTTTAGAAGAGGTTTGCTATGGGGATTTGCTTCTGAACTGGGCGGTTCCCGAGACACGTGTCATCAGAGAGCATTTAGACAGAAAAGAACAACGTTAACTTCAGCAGACCATAAGTACTGAAAGGATTAAGATTTTTTAATAGAAGTAATTTACAAATCTGTTTAACTTTCTGGAGCCAGTTGATATATATATATAAAAAATGTTTTCCTGGATAACCCCTTTAAAATTCACACAGGAAATGTAGGGCAGGGCTGACTTGACCTGAGAAACTGTCTATTTCTGGGATCGTGCAAACCAGTGCACAAAGGGGGAGATTTATCAAAACCTGTGCATAGGAAAAGTTGCCCAGTTGCCCATAACAACCAATCCGATTGCTTCTTTCATTTTGCAGAGGCCTTGTTAAAAATGAAAGAAGCGATCTGATTGGTTGCTATGGGCAACTTTTCCTTTGGACAGGTTTTGACACATTTCCCCCAAAGTGCTTTAAATTGGTTAAAATAATGGTAACTTTTCAAAACGTTTCTGAGGCTAAGTTTCTACTTGTTTTTTTTTTTTTTTGGGGGGGGGGGGGGGGGGGAAATGCCAAGAAAAACGCTAATTCTGCCGCATGGCGTTTTTTTCGGCCAAAAAAACACTGCGGCCAGATGTTAGCTGTAAATCAATGAGAAATCTCAAAATTCTTTTTCCACTTGGCGTTTTTAATTTTTTTTTTTTTTTTTTTTATCCTTTTGGCGTTTTTCAGCTCCTTGGCTGTTTTGCAAAATCGCAGAATGTTGAGCCACTGGCATTTTTTTCCCTGAAATCGTGGCGTTTTTCTCCCATTGAAGTCTATGGGAGTAAAAAAAAACGTCAAGAAAAACGCCATGTGGGTTTTAACTTTGGCCTTTTTTCAGGCGGTTTTATTCTCTTTTGGACTTTAGCGATCCAAAAAAGTGTTGAAGATACCTTTTTTAATAATAATTTCATATTGTACCATTAAAAAAATTATAATAAAAAAGATACAGTAGCGAAGGAAAAAATTGTATCTAGCGAAATGTATCTTTTTTATAACAACATTTTTATTAATTTTTAAACAGGGATCAATTTATGTGGGCGGGCAGGGCACTAAAAATCTAGCCGCAATAATAAAAATGTAGTGTGTGCGTTTTTTACTTTTTAATATTTATTTTTTAGGTGGTACTACTACTCCCAGCATGGAACACACACTGTTACATGATGGGAGTAGTAGTACCTGTACTAATTGACAGATCGCCCAGGGTTCCGTTGCGATCCTCCTGTATAATGTATAGATGCGGCCGGTCGCTCTTCTATGGTCCCCTGCACTGAGACGTATATATACACCTATTCATATTTCCTGCTGTGATTGGCCAGATGGTTCCAGCCAATCACAACTCTCTGTGGAAAATATGAATAGGTGTATATATACGTCAGTGCAGGGGACCATAGAAGAGCGGCCGCCCGCATCTATACATTATACAGGAGGATCACAGCGGGTGTCAAGAGTGACATTCGCTGTGATCTTTTCTTAACTGCAGGTGCTACAGCTCCCAGCATGGAGCAGAGTGTGATCTTCCTATCTATAGCAGAGATGTTGAGAGGCTCTATACAGCGCTCGCATCTCTGCTCTGTACTCCGGCCAGTGATGTGAATAGAACATCACTCATTGATATTTCCCTCAGAGCTGTGATTGGCTGCAACCATCCGGCCAATCCCCACTCTGGGCGGAAAATATGAATGAGTGATGTTCTATTCACATCACTGGCCGGAGTACAGAGCAGAGATGCGAGCGATGTATAGAGCTGCTCCGCATCTCTGCTATATTATGGACGATCACTTCGGGTGATCTGTCTATTAGTACAGGTACTACTATTCCCATCATGGAACAATCTGTTCCATGCTGGGAGTAGTAGTACTACCTAAAAAAATTCAAAAAATAGAGGGGAAAAAAGTGAAAGACACACACTTTATTAAAAATTAATAAAAATTTTGTTATAAAAAATATACATTTCGTTAAATAAATTTTTTTTCAATCACTACTGCCATCCAAAGGGGCCAAAAATGCAATTTCCACACTGGCGTTTTTTCAGGCGTTTTTTTTTTTCAAACCAAAAAACGCAGGACAAAAAAACAAGTAGAAGCTTAGCCTAAAGCAATTGTAGCACAAAAAGTCGCACAGACCCATCTTGCAACATTTTGTGCGACAAAAATAGAGAAAAAAGCTGTTCAAAAAGCGTTCTAAATGTCTTAATAAATTCCCCCCAGTGTCCCATAATGAAAGTGTGAAAACAGATTTTTAGAAATCTTTGCAAATTAAAAAGGTATTTAAAGAGGTACTCCGGTGGAATTTTTTTTTTTAAATCAACTGGTGCCAGAAAGTTAGGCTGGGTTCACACCACATTTTGTTAAATACGGCTCCCGTATACGATTGGGAGGAGGGGGGCGGGGCTTAATCGCGGCACCCGCACTCAGTCGTATTCGGGAACCGTATTTAATGTATGTCTATGAGCCGACCGGAGTGAACCGCAGCCTCCGGTCGGCTTCGTTTTCAGCCGTATGCGGTTTCCCGACCGCAGGCAAAAACGTGGTCGACCACGTTTCAATAGGAAGAGGGTCATGTGACACATAAAACTTATTGGGAATTTCACAAGAAAAACAATGATGTGCTTGGTTTTAACGTAACTTTATACGTTCATGAGTTATTTACAAGTTTCTCTTTGTTTACAGCCATTGACATGTCGTCGAGGTTAACATGTGAGGAGCGGATAGAAATTGTGTTGATGTCTGGTGAACGCAGTAACCGGGTCATTGCAGTAGATTTCAATGCAAGACACCCTACGAGACCACCCATGTCCCATGCTACAGTTAGCAAACTGCTTGCTAAGTTTCATGAAACTGGTGCAGCACCTGAAACTACGGATACTGGAAGCCTGTGCTAGCATTTCTCCTGCGGTGTATATAGTAGTATATAGCAGTGTATACGGATACTGGAAGCCTGTGCTAGCATTTCTCCTGCGGTGTATATAGTAGTATATAGCAGTGTATACGGACACTGGAAGCCTGTGCTAGCATTTCTCCTGCGGTGTATATAGTAGTATATAGCAGTGTATACGGATACTGGAAGCCTGTGCTAGCATTTCTCCTGTGGTGTTGCTATCAGTGTGTGAAGAGTGGGAGAAGAGGGTTGCATTGACAATCCAACACAATAGGCAGCACATTGAACACATTTTATAAGTGGTCAGAAACTTGTAAATAACTCATGAAAGAAGAAAGTTACGTTAAAACCAATCACATCATAGTTTTTCTTGTGAAATTCCCAATAAGTTTGATGTCACATGAACCTCTTCCTATTGAAAAAACAAAAGTTGGACTCAAAATGGCCGACTTCAAAATGGCCGCCATGGTCACCACCCATCTTGAAAAGTTTCCCCCTCACATATACTAATGTGCCACAAACAGGAAGTTAATATCACCAACTATTCCCATATTATTAAGATGTATCCATATAAATGGCCTACCCTGTAGTTCATAATATAGTGACTGTACCTGTCTCTGATGGTTGGTCTCACATTCCTATGCGATATTAGCTCTGGATGACAGGGAGCATGTTCTGCTTCAATGAGTGGAGCGACCATAGGGAATTTGCAACAGCTGGAGGCACCCTGGTTAGAAAGCACTGGTCTTTTCAATGAATTCAGCTCGTTTGTGGTTCAATGGTGGGAGGGAGAAAAGTGGAATTATAGGATTTGTAGTAAAAGAGAAAACTCAAACAGGAAAAAGCCAGTTCACAAAAAGAAGCCACAACTTTATGGTAATCTCACAAATTAACCCAAAGACAAGCGCAGATCCTTCCTAAGCATGTCCATTACTGTCTGCCAAGTAAGTGCTAAAATCACCTTATGGTGGAGAACTCATTTAACTAAGTACTGAGCAAAGGGTCTTGTCAATGCAAGATTATAGATTTTCCTTTTTGATAAATTAGTAAAGATTGTTAACATTCTATTTTCACTTTATCATTATATAGAGTATGGAGCACAGAATATATATATATATTTTTTTTTAAAACAAGGCCACAACATTACAAAATGTGGCAAAAATGAAAGGGTCTGAAGACTTTCTGACTGCATTGTACACTGGCAGTATACACTATGTTTGGCACTAAAGCTAAATTCTACTGCTTTAGTTGAATGCAATCTATTGTTTTCTGCAAGCAGCCATTTCAGGTAGGGGCAGAACGGCTATAGTATTCTTCAATAGAATGACTGACAGAGTCATGCCTCCATGAACACTAATTTATCTCACTTACCTCTAGTGTTGAGAGCCCTGAGAAACAATGTCATCCAAATGTGTCTAAACTGTGTAAGTCCAAACATGGTGACAAATTTCTGGAAATCCATGGAAAATCTGCATGTGAATTTTATAACAGATTTGACCATAGATTTCACCCAAGGAATTGGAAAATGTGAAATCAACCGTGACTACGGCATCCATTTTAGGACATCGTTAGTCGTCAGCCTTAACTCCGTCCTGTGTCAGGCGAAACAGCATCCCGCCTCTTTCCTCGGACCAATCGCCATCAGTCGTCAGCTGTAACTCAGTCCCGCCTCCTTCCTCGGACCAATCGCCATCAGTCGTCAGCCGTAACTCCGTCCCCCGTCAGGCAAAACAGTGTCCCACCTCCTCCCTCATACCAGTTGCCATCATCCTTCAGCCACAACTCAATTCTCCCTCATCTGAAACTCCCTCGTCCAAAACGCCGTCATGCCTCATACTATTCTCCCTTAGATGCAACTTCCTGCCACAAAGTAGAGCCGAAACTGTGAAACTTGCATGTGTACTACAGAGTTCTACAGAGTCTGTATAGCAGAGCCGACACTGATGCATGTACAGCAGAACCCGTATAGTAGTACCCTCAGGTTTTTCGTCTGAGGGATGACAGAGTTTCAGATGAGGGAGTTTCGGATGATGGAGAAGGGAGGAGGGAGTTGTGGCTGACACTTGACGGAGATTGGTCCGAGGGAGGATTTATTCATGCTGCAATAGGTTTGGGGGTCTGTCACCTTAAATCAGCTGTAAAGAGGTTATCTTATGTAAAACAATTATGGTACATATAACAGATGCCATAAATGTAAAAGGCTACATTCACACGGCAGAATTTCTGCATGGAATTCTGCACTATTTCTTAGCCAATTCACTTCAATGGAATTCCTGGAGCAGAAATTCTGCTGTGTGAATGGGACAGCGTAATCCCGTTGAAGTGTATTGGCTATAAATTCATGCAGAAATTATGGCGTGTGAACATAGCCTTAGGCTGGGTTCACATGGCAGAATTTCGCCACAGAATTCTGCATGAATTTATAGCCAATACACTTCAATGGGATTCAGCTGTCCCATTCACATAGCAGAATTTCTCCTGCAGAATTTCCGCTTCAGGAATTTTATTGAAGTGAATTAGCTATAAATTCATGCAGAATTCAGTGCATAAACTCTTCCGGTGGAAACCGGCCTTAGGCTAGGATTCCACTAAGGTTTTTGCACTGCGTTTATTTTGGGCTTAAAAACGCCAGAAAAACTGCCACTGTTTTTCCTTGCGTTTTGACCTTTGTGTGGAATTGGCCTTTTTTGGCCCCTTTGGCGTTTTTCTTCCAAATTTGTTGGGTACAAAAAAAAAAAAAAAAAAGGAAACAGTAGGGATGGAAAAAAAATTAACTAAATTTTTATTTTTTATAACGAAATTTTAATTAATTTTTAATAAAGTGTGTGTGTTTCACATTTTTTTCTCTCTATTTTAAATTTTTTTTAGGTAGTACCTGTACTAATGGACAGATTGCCCGGGTGTTACTCCTGACACCCGATGCGACAGTCCATAATATAGCAGAGATGCGCAGCGGGTCTATACAGCGCTCACATCTCTGCATTATACTCCAGTCCGGCCAGTGATGTAAATAGAAATTCACATCACTCATTTATATTTTCCGCCCAGAGTGGGGATTGGCCAGATGGTTGCAGCCAATCACAGCTCTGAGGGAAATATGAATATGAGTGAGTGGGCAGAGTATAGTGCAGATATGTGGAGCGCAGGAGAAAGCCGCTCCGCATCTCTGCAATAGAAAAGACGATCACAGCGGATGTCAGTACTGACACCGCTGTTATCTGTCCTTAACTGCAGGTACTACTACTCCCATCATGGAGCACACTCTGCTCCATGCTGGGAGTTGTAGTACCTGCATTAATAGACAGATCCCAGCAAGTGTCACTCCTGACACCCGCTGTCATCCTTCTGTATAATGTATAGATGCGGGTGGCCGCTTTTCTATGGTCCCCTGCACTGACATATATATATATACACCTATTCATATTTCCCACAGAGAGTTGTGATTGGCTGGAACCACCTGGCCAATCACAGCTCTCTGCGGGAAATATGAATAGGTGTATAAATACGGCAGTGCAGGGGACCATAGAAGAGCGGCCGACCACATCTATACCTTATACAGATGGATCGCAACGGAACAAGGGCGATCTGTCAATTAGTACAGGTACTACTACTCCCATCATGGAACAGTGTGTTCCATGCTGTGTGTAGTAGTACTACCTAAAAAATGCAGGCAGGGGGCGTGCACGCCCCCTGCTTGTTACCATCCACAGCTCCCTGTGCACCTCCGTATCTGGTGATTTTCTGTACAGCACGCTGCAATAAAGAAAACTGTCTTCCCAGCAAGAATTTGGTGAGTGCATCTTCCATTCTACTACTTTGCTTCGTCTATATTTGCTACCTTTATTGGATAACTGCACCACCATCTGGGGACTTGTTACATGCATATTCACTGGTACACTTTGGGATTGCCCACACCTGGATACCCTATAGTGGTCCTCCGTTGCTAGCGGTGCCGGACGAGTATTCTTAGTATACGGACTAATCATGTAGAATCACCAAATGGGTCAGCTGCCATACAATCTTTCCAAATCCAGAATCAGGGTCAGTTGTAATGTAGACAGGGATCTACACAGAGTGCTTCTCCCAAATCGCAAGAAAGGTATATTGCAAGGGTGTCTATTAAAACAATTACATACACATCAAAAATTAATGCTAAATGCGTTTCTAGTCCAGCACCCTGCAAAGATCTTTTTTTTCTCTTTTTAAAGCTTATCTGTCTAAATCCATGTCAGTATCCATGCGCCAGGTAGGGACAGCACCAGAACTAGAGATGAGCGAAGTTACAGTGATGCGATTCGTAACGAACTTCTCGGCTCGGCAGTTGCTGACTTTATCCTGCATAAATTAGTTCAGCTTTCAGGTGATCCGGTGGGCTGGAAAAGGTGGATACAGTCCTTGGAGAGAGTCTCCTAGGACTGTATCCACCTTTTCCAGCCCACCGGAGCACCTGAAAGCTGAACTAATTTATGCAAGATAAAGTCAGCAACTGCCGAGCCAAGAAGTTTGTGACGAATTGAATCACTGGAACTTCACTCATCTCTAATGTTCACCCTTGGAAACTGCAGAAGGTGGAAACAAATGAGCTAAGCAAGAAACAGCAGGGGGCGCTACTACTGACATGAATGTAAGATCTCATAGCAGAAAGATTTTTTTATTTTTCAAATCAATTGTTATGGATACATTTAAACCTATACTATGGAAATACACACAGAAGATTTATTCAATGGAGACGACTAAGTATTTATTTTTTTCATTGAAAAGTCACATTTTGCACGGATTAACTAATGTATGCACGAAAATCTGCAACTTTTCAAAAAAGAAAAAATGCTGCTCCTGCAAAGGGGGCAGGTGGGGGTGCAGCTTTACATGGAAGAGGTGGGGCAAAGGGGGCAGGTGGGGTGCAGCTTTGCATGGAAGAGGTGGGGCAAAGGGGGAAGGTGGGGTAAAGCTTTGCATGGAAGAGGTGGGGCAAAGGGGGAAGGTGGGGTAAAGCTTTGCATGGAAGAGGTGGGGCAAAGGGGGCAGGTGGGGGTGCAGCTTTGCATGGAAGAGGTGGGGCAAAGGGGGGAGGTGGGGTAAAGCTTTGCATGGAAGAGGTGGGGCAAAGGGGAAGGTGGGGAAAAGCTTTGCATGGAAGAGGTGGGGCAAAGGGGGCAGGTGGGGGTGCAGCTTTGCATGGAAGAAGTGGGGCAAAGGGGGCAGGTGGGGTGCAGCTTTGCATGGAAGAGGTGGGGTAAAGGGGGCAGGTGGGGTGCAGCTTTGCATGGAAGAGGAGGGGAAAAGGGGGCAGATGGGGTGCAGCTTTGCATGGAAGAGGAGGGGAAAAGGGGGCAGCTGGGGGTGCAGCTTTGCATGGAAGAGGTGGGGCAAAGGGGGTGGGGGGGGGGTGCAGCTTTGCATGGAAGACATGCCCTCCCCAGATGCTTTCTGATAGCGAATGTTGCAGAAATCACAACGAGCTCACAGTTGGCTTAAATGGGCAGCCACAGATCCACTGGATTTACTGAGAGGTGTTCTCCTCTTTTATAAAGCTCTGCCTATTTTCACTGCACCGGATTTACTAAGTGCTGTATATAAAAAAAAAAACTACAAGAATTAGCCCGAAAGTAACCGAAATTCAATCTTTATTAATCTATACAATCAGGTAGAAAAACACCCATAAAATAACCCACCCTTAAAAATTCCCCCCAACAAAAGCCAAGCAGGATAACACCGGGATATATGACAAAGATCACAATATTGCCAATAGTACAAATATACAGTACAAGTCAAGTCAGCACACTAATAAAAAAATCTTAAGTCAGTACTTTACCTGATTGTGACATGCTGACAAATCCCCAGGTGGTTATCCTGCTACCTCGACACGTGTTTCGGGCGATCCCTTTCTCAAGAGGCGCTACATGAGAGTGGGAACTACCAGCTCTTTATGTATTTCGCCCTCCAATGGCGCTTGCAGCGGGATCAGACGCCGGCCGACTTCCGGGTGGCGTCATAGGCGGATGCGCGTCATACCTTGAAGCACATCCGCCCTTACTGACAGCCCTACGAAAGACAGCACAGTGCCACGGACCCGCGCATGCGCACCGGGTGTATACAACCCTCAATGCTAAACAGGTAACCACCAAGGGAGCCGCATCACATGTCACAATAAAGGGCAAAGTTTACATCACCGCATGCACTAACTATTATCTATATTTTTTATTTTTTACTTTTTATATTTTCAGAGTCATTAAATCATACATATGGTAATGGGGAGGACCATAATAATAAATCCTAGTATGTAATTATAACAAATCCCTAGTACCATTACCCCAAAATAATTAAATCTAAGTGATAAATACCCCTATTACTTCCCAATCAAACAACACAGGGTTCTAATTTCCAGAATAGTGGATAAAAATGATTATTATAGAAAATTATTATGAAAATTTAAAATAAATAATAAAAATATAGTTATAAAGGCCTATTCCCCATATCTAAATCTAAATCAAGTCATGTAGTAAATTCCTATGCCTCACACCCATATACCCCTACCTGTGAGGTGCCCCCTACAGAATAACACGGAGACTTGCCCATATTCTCTCGCAGCATGGATCCAACCATGGAACATCCAATAACCAATAACCTAATCCTAACACCCATTACGTAAATAATAGTGAAGTGAAAATTATACATATAGATATGTATCCGACCCTACCACCTAGTGCTAGTAAGATGAACTATTATTCAATCATTATTACCAACTACCCCAAGAAGAGAGCCAAAGCTCATGTAGCCAAGTGCCCGGTGATGCCCCCCCCCCCCTCCACACTACCACACATAATAACCATTCGACCCATAACCCCACTATCCCAACCCCCCCCCCCCCTTTTTCTTATATAATACCCTCCCCCCCACATGTAATGTGACCCCACACGTACCCACACACACACACCCAGTGACCCAACACCCCCGCATACATCCCCACTCACAGTTCTACATCAACCATGTATATCCATAATTGCGTTATCATAATTATCATAACTGGACAATATTACATTTATTATAAATTACTATATATAAACCACATTGTCCTCAGGAAGAATCCCCCTTTATTGTTGCTGTATATAAAAACGCTGCACTCATTAAATCTCATTAAATCTCCTTCATTGTTTCTTGTAGGATAACCCCTTTAATAAATGCTGATCTATTTGGTCACTGTCCTTATATTGCAAGATAATCTGCAGTATGTCCCAGCTAAACTAAATCCACTTGCTCACTTCTTTATATTAACAACTATACTTACCTGTACAATATTTACATGTAACTACTATGAAAGCACTTGTCACATTGTGGGTAATAAATGAAAGGACGGCACTGACAGAATCACTTTTCTGCACATTGTGAATGAATCTTTTGAAAATCTATGGAGCGTCACTGATGGAAGCTACACCTATCTGTATTCTTCTATGTTGGTCCAGTGCAGACTGACAACTTACACAGGCAACAATGTTTGCTTTGCACAATTCTGAGTTTGCTTCTGTTTACCATTCAGGATATAACGGTTGGTAGACAGCTTTAGTAGTTTATACAGGGGATGTATCCAAGGTAAAAGAAACTTTGAACATTTTATTAGGTTCAACATCTAATGATAAATTTCATAATTAACTTTTGTGTGGATCTGAGATTTATTTTTTTTACTCCAAATTTCTTGTATAAAAGGTCTGAGGAAAGAGGATACCCAGCACTCACCAGTGCTGCACAGTGAAGATTTATTCTGCCATAGTGTAGTACAAGGACGCGTTTCGGTGTGGGAGCCTGCCTTCCTCAGCTGTCTGCCTAGGCAGACAGCTGAGGAAGGCAGGCTCCCACACCGAAACGCGTCCTTGTACTACGCTATGGCATAATAAATCTTCCCTGTGCATCACTGTTGAGTGCTGGGTATCATCTTTCTTCTACCTGTGGCTTTACCCTACCTCGTGCACCCCCGCAGATTTCACGGAGGTACCGACATATCCCTATATTGTATAAGGGCCCGTTCACACGTCGGAATTCAAGAGGAATTTACTCGAGTAATTCCTCTTGAATTATCCGCTCCAAAAGAATTGCCATCTCCTCTGCCATTGACTTCAATGTAATTTCCGCTGTCCTGTTCACACAGCGTAAATTCCGCTAGCGGAATTCCGACGCTGAATTCCGTTCCGCTTGAAGAAAGAGCATGTTCATTCTTCAAGCGGAATCCGCTAGCAGAATTCAATTGAAGTCAATGGGAAAAAAAATTTATGCACGAGATCGTTTTCGCGAAATGTAGAAGAGACAGCCCATGGAAAAAGGATGGCACCCATTCTCCACCCCACACTCCACCCTTTTTTTACTCGTCAGCCATTTGTAGATTTTTTTCGGGACATTTTGGGGCTTATATAACACTTGCAGCTCTAATTTCTGACTAGCACAATCATAAAATGGCCGATTTGGCCCTCCCACAAACCCTCCCCTTCCTTCTTTCCCCTTTCCCCGCGTAATTCCGCACAAATTCCGCGCAAAATGAAATTTAGATTTTTTGGGACGTAATTTTTTCTGCTTGAATTCCGACGTGTGAACGCACCCTAAAAGGTCTGATCAGATCCCATAAAACTTAATGTTAAATCTGCATGCAGCAAGCGCCCTCTACTGGCAGCTGCAGGCTAGAACATTGACAAGAGTCACTCTGCAAAAGCAGCTTTCACTCAGGTCTTAAGGTTTCACTGTCTTAAGTGTATTGCAGACATTCAATGTAAAAGCATGTTCAGACAGAATTAGTTGACATACAATATATATATATATTTTTTTTTCATAATCATTTTTATTTTGCAATAAAACACAAGGGTGGTACAACAATGTGCATATGCTACACAAAAAGACTTAATAGACATTTGCATTACATAAGTTGGATGCATGTTTATATTACAAACAATGAAAGGCAATTATAGGAATCCTCATTTGTAAGACACTGGAGCAGGTAACAGAACCCCAAGAACAATAGGAACAAGCCTCCCCCCCCCCACCCTGAACAAAACCTCGGTGCTCAGCAAAAAGGTAGGTAGCACATGTGATACCTATCCAGTACATAAACCGCATAAGAAAAGGTAAAAAGCAGGCAAACAAAACAACAGAGAAAAGTAAAGGCAAATGGTCATCAGATGCTCACAAAAGGAAAAGCAAGAGAGGAACAACAGAAACTAATCATAAAGGGGAACAAGAAGAGAAGAAAACAAAAAACCCTGCGACAGCTGCGTCTGTCCCTTTTGCATTTTATTGTCATGCTGCAAATTGCTAATAAAAAACTATTGAAAGTAAGAAGAGAAGAAAACAACATGCAGGGAAGACAGGGAGGGGTAGCTCTCAAACAGGCATCAATAGGTAAGGGGAAGCCTTTTAGCGACTCTAGCGCATACCATTCGGTCTGCCTGTATTTACGCATCAGGTGTTGACTGTCCTCCTCCAACAAGACCCAAACAATAAAGAGGCACCATTTGGAGAACAAGGATTTGGCAAGTAGAGATGAGCGAATTTACAGTAAATTTGATTCGTCACAAACTTCTCGGTTCTGCAGTTGATGACTTTTCCTGCATAAATTAGTTCAGCTTTCCGGTGCTCCGGTGGGCTGGAAAACGTAGATGCAGTCCTAGCAGACTCTTTCCTAGGAATGTATCCACCTTTTCCAGCCCACCGGAGCACCTGAAGGCTGAACTAATTTGACGCAGGATAAGTCATCAACTGCCGAGCCGAGAAGTTCGTGGCGAATCGAATTTACTGTAAGTTCGCTCATCTCTATTGGCAAGTTTGTCAGGGTCCTTTAGGGTCTCCATCGAATCAAAGTGCAGCAAATTGTGTAGAGTAGCAGTCACCCCCAACATGGACAGTACTGTGTCCACAAGCCAATGGTGTAATAAACATTTCACTCCCACAAGTAGAGACAAATAGAGACCCTTAGAAGAGCAGCGAGTTAGGGGGACATCTACATCCCAGACCTTGAGAATGAAGTCTCTCACGAGCTTCCAAAAGTCAGCCACTGGCTCACAGTGCCATAGACAGTGAATACGGTCTGCCCTATCGAGTGCACATTTAGGGCAAGCCTTTAGATGCAGAAGTGCAGTGGGACCTATGCGAGAAGTTAAAAGCGTAAACCGCCTAGTGGAGAATTTTTAAATGGATTTCCCTCCAGTCCTCTCCTACCACCACATCATGTACATGCTTCAAGCCCTGCAGCAAGGCAACTATCAGGTCGTCAGTAGGGACAACAGCAGCCCAGTGATGAAAGATAGAGGATGCCATGGTATGTGTGTTATGTCCCCGCAGCCCACTATAAATGGATGACAATGTGTGTAGATCAGTACATTGTCCATAGGTCAGTAAACTTAGCTTCCATAGCTAAAGAATCAAAATATCGAGCCCTAGACTTGCAGAAGGTCCTAAGTTGATAATATTGCTGTATGTGCGAGGATGCTAAATTATATTTGTCCCTTACCTCAGGCCAGGATAAGAAGGTGCCCCTAGGGAATAACAATAAGTCAGCAAAGTGTAGACTCCCCTATCCCTCCACATTTTGAAAAGTGTGTTGTCATGCCCCAGTTTAAAAGCTGGGGAGCCCCAAAAGGACATATAAGAGGCAGGGCATAAAGTTTTCGGACAGCTTTCCAGGAGGCAATAGTTTCGCGTAGCAAAGCACTACTTCTAATCAGGGTCGGCAGTTCAGCATATTTAGAGTGCATATTTAGACGCCCCCTGAGGAAGCTAGATGGAGCGAAACATATGTAGGGGTCTGGCATTGACCTGGGTAAGGTTTCTATATCCTCTGGTACTGGTTCACTATTTTTGTTCCCTATCTGATTACTCTTACACTTGTATTTTACTTTATAAGTAGATGATAGGCTGTTCTTTACTATTTGTATGTTTACTGATATGTATATGTGACCACCTTAGCCCGTCATGTCATCCATGTTGTTATCGTACTGTGCCAGCTTTATTTTATGTATGTTTTACTGATTTATTCTAATAAAGATTTTTGCATTAATTTACATTTGTATTTTTGAGCTCTTATATACCCTCTTTGGTGTAATATTTAGAGTGCAATAAAGCGCCTAGGTCCCAGGGAGCCACCAACTGCATCTAGCTCGATGTCCGAAAAGTATGAGCTGCCCAGTACCCAATCCCTAGCATGTCAAAAGAGTGCCGCTAAATTGTAGGTTCTAATACATGGCATGTTGAGGCCACCCAAACATTTGGTCAACTGTAATTTCTTATAGGCAATACAGGATCTCTTCCCCTTCTACAGAAACATAATGATTAGGGACTGCAAAAAACGGACATCCACATGTCACAATAAGAGTGGGATGGTCTGCAAGGGATAAAGTAATTTCCCAAAGCACATCATTTTGACTAGGTGCGCTCTGCCAACCAGGGACAAGGGCAAAGATGCCCATCTCTCAAGACCTCTCAATGGTAAGAAATAAAGGTTTATAATTAAGATTGTGCAGGTCCGCAGGTATAAGACCTATTCTAATGCCCAGATCCGTCAGCTGGGAGGTGACCACCTTCACAGAAGAGTGAGGTAAATGAGAAATCACCCCCTCCCCAGGAACAACAACTGGCATTTACTCGGATTGATCCGAAATCCAGAAAAAGAGCCAAAAACTTCAGTGTCTCCAGAACGTTGTGCACCTGGTGAGCAGGAGAGTCCAAAAACACCAACATGTTGTCAGCAAAGCAGGAGAGTTTGAGTTTCCTGGAAACTATTTTAATCCCCGTGTATAGGGAGGAATCTATAAGGTGACGCGCTAGGGGCTCCAATGCCAAATCAAAAAGCAAAGGTGACAGGGCACCCCTGGCGCGTCCCCTTTTGTAGTTGAATCGTTTGGGACAGGATGCCTGGTGTGTACACCTTCGCCACAGGGGCCAAATACAGTGTCAATATAGAACCTGAAAATACCTTGTAAGCCTAATTCATCCAGGACATCACCCAGCTAAGTCCAGCTAATGTTATTGAAGGTCTTCTCAGCGTCTATGGCTAGCAAGGCTGGTGGAGTCCCAGAGGAAGTCCCTTGCCCAGCAGCATCCTGTGCTGCCAACACTGCTCTGAGATTGGTAACTGCTGACCGCCCCTTGATGAATCCCACCTGATGTGGGCCAAGCAGTCTCGGTAAGACCTTGGCTAATCGGTCGACTAATATCTTAGCAAGCAATTTACAGTCCTAGTTTATCAAAGATATTGGTCGGTAAGAAGAAGCCAAATTTGTGGGTTTGCCAGGTTTTGGTATTACTTTTATGTAAGCCATGTTACCAGAGGCAAGTATGACCTGGTCCGTCAACATGGAATTGATCACCTCCAAAGTGGGGGTCACCTCCTCCCTAAGCATCTTGTAAAAATCTGGTGTATGTAGAAAGAAAGAATCACCGCGCAGCACTCACCCTTCCAGTGGTTTATTTCAGATCCGTGAACAATCCGTATGGTGATCCAGGTAAAGTGGGGGGCCTAGGCGTGACCAAGCGTTTTTTGCCGCAAAACATTGCCGCAAGGGCTCCTCGGAGCTCTCTTTCCTGTTCTTCCCACAAACCCCACTGTACCTGGATCACCATATGGATTGTTCACGGATCTGAAATAAACCACTGGAAGGGTGAGTGCTGCGCTGAAATTCTTTCTTTCTCCATTGTCGCATCTCTGTCTAAGTGTCATTGCACCGCCCAAGGGTAAGGTACAGTTAACCCCGATAACAAGAATTACTGCAAGACCCGGTGCCGAGCGCTTCATTCTCTGTACATTATTTTTGTAAAAATCTGGGCCAAAGCCGTCAGTTCCTGGGGCTTTTCCTTGCTTTAGTCCATTTACAGCCTCCCCAACTTCCTCAACAGTGACTGTTGCACTCAGAGACATCAGGTCATTCTCCGAAAAGTGGGAAAGGCTCAGAGTCCTCAAGAAAGCAAGTCCCCTCTCCCTATCCAAGGTATCCTCAGAATACAGATGTTTGTAGTAGTCCCCCAAAATACCATTGATACACTTGGGATGCGTCTGTTTAACACCTGAGCTGTCAGTCTTGACCTTGATGTCCATAACAGGTCGCCATCCCCTTGCCATATTCGCCATAATTTTGCCCGCCTTATTGCCAAACAGAAAATAAGTGGCTGAACGCTGGTCCCTAAACAGTGAGTCTATGTGTTCCTGCTTCTCTCTAAAGTCCATTCGAGCCCTCTCCCACACAGTCTTGTTATCAGCAGTTGGAGAATTAAGAAAGTCAGTATATGCAGCCCTAAGAAGTTGCGTAGCGACTAGAAAGGAAGATTTCGCAGATTTCTTTTTATGGGCAACGTAGGTCGCAATGTGTCCCCTCAGTACTGCCTTGGCCACCTCCCAGAACAATTGTGGGTTATCCGCATGTTCAGCATTAGTGGCACAATATGACATCCACCAGTTAGTTAAATGAGCCTGAAAAGTAGTGTCCGCAGACAGAACTGAGGGGAAACGCCACAATATGTCAGAACCCTTCGGAGTATCAGTGAATCTGAGATCACAATGTCCGCAATGCCAACCTCCGCCACTCTATGGAGCACGGAAGGGGAGGCAAGGTAGTAATCAATTCTCGACCATGCGTCCCATAAAGGAGAGAAGAATGTGAATTCCCTCCCATCAGGATGTAAATGTCTGCAGGTGTCCGTCAAGGCAGTGTTCTGTTAAAGGTCACATAAGACAGTCTACGACCCCCTACGGGCAACCGTCATTCCAGGCAAACGTTGTCTGTCTTCATCACTGGAATGAACTGTATTCAGATCCCCCTCACTAGAATATCCCTCTCACCATCACCCTGCAAAGCCGTCTGCAAAGAACTAAAAAAGGGGCCCTGCAAGTAATTAGGGGCATATACACAATGTAGGCTAAGTCTACCTAAACTAGAGTCAAAAACGACATGGCACAACCTACCGTCAGAGTCCTATGAGATAAGCAATTATGCACTAGTATCAAAACTCCCACCTTCCCGTTTTTAGCTGGCGATCCGTAAACCTCCCCCACCAATAACTGTTTCATCCTCTTAATCCTCCTCCTCCTCCAAATGTGCTTCCTGCATAAGAGCTATCTCAGCTCTGAGTTTGTGAAGGTGTCGCAACACCTTACGTCTTTTGGAGGGGGATTGAAGTCCATTAACATTTCACGAGACAACTGGCATAGTGTGAAAAGTGTGAGGTGGTATATGAGTGGGTACCTGAGGACATGCAACACCCAAAGATGCAGGCGTCTCAATTCCAGGAAGCAGGTAGGAGCATCTTATGACCAAAACAAATAGGAGGAGCACACAAAACAATAACAAAGACAACAAAACAAAAAAGAACAAAAGGTTGAGTCGAGGGCACTCCCCCTCAGCATCTACTAGTAGTAGGGCTTCACTTTTTTCACTGATGGATCCGGGTGGGACACAACCACCCGATACACTCTCCAACAATCATCTCCTCAACCGATAGTGGGGTGGGCAGGGAACCTAAGCAAAGAGAAAACAGAATAGACATAAAACAGAAAAGGAGGCCCACTCCCTCCCCTCCCCTAAACCCATATAACGGTGATATCTAAGTCAGGAAACAGATTATAACAAGTAGGGGGAATAACCCTGATACATAAAATAATGCAATAGACATGTAAGTGGTTTCTACCATCCTCAGTAAGTAGTAAACGTGGTACACCTCAGCAGAAGAAGGGAGTATCATGGGGAAATTCCATATCATTAAACGAACGGTATAGGAGCGCCATCTAGTGGTGCAGAAAACAGTTGGCATATAGACAAGGAGAAATCCAGCGCTTGACAGGTGGAGTAAAATCACAAACTTTCTTCTTTAAAAGTGCAGTACAGGCACGTACAAATGAAGCAGGACTTGAGCTCAGTAAGTTCGAGCCCTGCTTTATTTCTACATGCCCGTACTGTACTTTTAAAGATGATAACAACGTTTGTGATTTTACTCCACCTGTCAAGCGCTGGATTTCTCCTTGTCTGTATCCTGCTTCCACTGCACCGTGGTTTCCATGCGCCCAGACGACTTCTAGGTTACAGGGCGAGCTGAATTTTCTCTGCTTCACAAACAGTTGGCATAATAAGCTGTAAAGGTAGAGTCCCAGTACGGGAACCAAATAGAAAAATAATTAGCACAACAGAACAGCCTAAAGATATAGTAATCAGACCGATCCAGTACAGACCAGGTATTAGTGAAACAACAGAACTCTTAAAAATAGAGAAAAATATATACAACAAAGAGAAATGGTCAGCAGTACGTTAGAGCGCCCGAGGCACAGATATATCCCTCACGGGGAGTCTCCGGAGTCCTTCAGCCGACTAAAGCTGAACTATTCACATACTTGTCGTCACGTCTTCTCTTCTGGGCAGATCTGGTAGTGACATCCATGGTGTCCACAGAGTCCAACAGTAATGCTGCAGCCTCAGGAGTTGGATAGGATGTAGAAGTGCCATCTCGGCCAAAAACACAAAGTGTAGCTGGATACTGTAAGGTGAAGGGCACTTGTTGTTTCACCAGGGCTGTGCATATGGGGACGAACTGGTGACATCTGCTGAGTAATCTCTGAACAAAATCAGCTTATGGCCTTGATAAATAAGCGGAGTAGTTCGCTTTTTGAAGGAGCGAAGAACTAAGTCCTCGTCAGCGTATATCAAATAACCTACAATCACTTGTCTTATCTTAAGAGCACGAATAGGTCTCAGATTATACGCAGAAGGGGGGGGGCACTCTATGCGCTCTCTCTACAAGGTACCCGCCATCCAGCCCGAGCGCTTTAGGAATGTCCACGGAACACAGCATGGCAAGCTGAGTGTGCAGGACTGTCTCAGGGAGCCCCACTACCCTCAAATTGTTTCTTCTAGATTTGTTTGTTCCTCCACTTTGTCTTGAAGGGCCTTATGAGACTGTACCAGCAGGTATAAATCAGATTTAGTAACCTCCAAATCATCATCAACAGCAATGTAACGCTGTTCAAACTCTTATCTGAGATGTGTGAGTGGCCACCTCCGCTGAGAGCTGGACTAATGCGGCCGAGATAGAAACTTCTACAGTGGAAGTGATCTGTGGAGGTAGCAGCTTAGCCTGTAATTCACAGTCCCGGGACAATCTCCTCTATAATGCCCCTTACTTATGAGTCCTGCGGTGTCTCCAGCACAGGAGAGTTCCCGCCTGCCGCCATCTTGTGATCCACACTCCCCGTTGGCTGGGAAGAAGAGGAGGGCTGTGATGCCAAAGACCCGACGCGGAGCACAAGTTTCTCCATCTGCAGGTAAGCGGAGGTGATCAGGGCCACTATCACCTACTTTGAAGTAGGTATCGCGGCGGGGCTGTGCTATATTGCAGTGCGGTGTGGCGGAGCTCCCTCGGCTGCGTCTCAGCACTGCAGAAGCGGAAGCCACAATATTTTAATTGCACTAAAATTCTGCAACATTTTAAGCAGTAGTGCAGTAATGATAGTACGAAAAAGATGATTAGACTTCTATCTGAATGTACTCTAGCATTCCAGGTACAACACATAAGGGGGAATTTTTTAAGTCTTAACCTAAAATGTACTGTGATATGTAGAAAATCCGAACGCACTCATCCTGTATTCAGTTGCGACAATCTTCATCCTTTATTTCACAGAAAAAGTGAGTATAAAAAACAAATGCAGCGATACTGGGAGCTGAATGCAGGATGTTGCTAGTGTTCCATTAGGTGTGACAGCTGTTTCACCCGCATGAGTCTGACGAAGTGGGTGAAACAGCTGTCACACCTAATGGAACACTAGCAGCATCCTGCATTCAGCTCCCAGTATCGCTGCATTTGTTTTTTTATACTCACTTTTTCTATAAAATAAAGGATGAAGATTGTTGCAACTGAAGACAGGACGAGTGCATTGATATTTTCTACATATCACAGTATATATTGACTGCCTTGTGCTTTATGGATACGCACCCCCATTAATCTGGACAGCGACTTATGCTAAGCGGTTCTTATAACACCGAGCGTTTGAATAAGGAAAGTGGGATTTAGTATATGGAGGGAAGTGCCAAGCATACCTGTTAGAGATGAGCGAACTTACAGTAAATGCGATTCGTCACAAACTTCTCAGCTCGGCAGTTGATGACTTTTCCTGCATAAATTAGTTCAGCTTTCAGGTGTTCCGGTGGGCTGGAAAAGGTGGATACAGTCCTAGGAAAGAGTCTCCTAGGACTGTATCCACCTTTTCCAGCCCACGGGAGCACCTGAAAGCTGAACTAATTTATGCAGAAAGTCGTCAACTGCCGAGCCGAGAAGTTCGTGGCGAATCGAATTTACTGTAAGTTCACTCATCTCTAATACCTGTACCTATAGACTGGACTTAACCTGAAATGTGCTGGGAAAAGATGCACCAGATTTATTAAGAGGGACATGCACATCTCTCTGTTTTTCTGAAATCTACTCCAGCCATGAGCGGAAATAGATGTCTGATATAATTTATGACAATGTCGTATTGTTTTTTAAATTGTATCAGTGGCGTAAACAGTGAAAAATTTCGACTTTTTTATGCCAGATAAGTGGCACACAACCACCCACCATATTTGACCAAACAACACAATTTGCAACAACCCCCCCCCCCCCCCCGCCCCCCCTCCTCATTTAAAGAAAACAGTCTTGCACATTTTGCACAGAAGTTTTATTTGCACAGAAAGCAACCCTGTTGAAAGTGTTTGGTACTGCTGAAAAGTTATGAACATTTCCTATGCATTCCGTTGCTCAAACATGGGAAGTGCTACCTGGTGACATCTTACAGCTTCTGCATAAAAGAAGCAACTTATGGGCAGAGAGAAACAAACAAACAAAAAAAAACACAAGAACCAGCAGAAATCGGATTATGAAGTGTTAATCTGATTAAACAGTTTATCTTTTATCACTTGTGACATCAAGCCATGGATTGCTTCAATTGTTGTTTTGCAGCTGAAAAAGAAGGGAACAGAGAGTGATGAACATGATACAAACCATATAAGCTGCCCATACACATATTAAAATAAAAGTGGGAGACATCTTAAATGGGAACTATCAGTATAAAACAAATAGATATATCAGAGACACATCAAAGGCTTGGATCAGTTGGAGCCTGAGTGTTCAGACACCGACCAATCAGTAGAATGAGGCAGAGAAGTGAGCTCTCATAATGTAAGCCTATGGGAGTTCTCCATCACAAAGTGGGAAGAGAAGAGTGCAGCCGCATGCTACTCTCCTCAATCAGTGATTGGTTGGGGTTTGAACACTTTTGATATGTCCCTGCGATAAGTCAACAGTTTTTTTTTTTTTTTGCAATGACAGGTACACGTCAATGTGTGTGGAGGTTTTGTGACTTTCCCGCTATAGCAAAAATTGTTGGAAAAAGGGATTATGAATGGTGGATTTCAAAATGCTCGATCCGTTGTTCCAGAGAGAAATGTGCCATTGGCTTTTTCCACTCTTCCCACTGAAATAAACTTGCATGCTCATTGCAGAGCATTATATATATTATTTATATAATACAGAGGTCCCTCAACATACGATGGTAATCCGTTCCAAATGGACCATCGTTTGTTGAAACCTTCGCATGTTGAGTGATCCGTGCAATGTAAAGTACAGGACAGTGGTCTCCAGGTTGAAGACCACTGGTAGAGGAAGTTGTACTCACATGTTCCCGCCGCTCCGGACCATCACCGCTCGTCACCGCTGCCCTGGATGTCGCCTTCCATCACCGGCAAGGCCTCGGCTTCTCCGGGATCCTCGCTCTCCATCGCTGCCATCACGTTGTTATGCACGCCGCTCCTATTGGATGACGCGATGACGACGATGGAGAGCGCCGACGATGCAGGGGATCCCGAAGAGGACGCGCTGGAGCCCCGAGGACAGGTAAGTGATCGTCAGTGGACCACCCGGGGCACCGTAAACGGCTATCCGGTGGCAGCTGAAGCAGTCTGCGCTGCCGGATAGCCGTTTATGCGATGGCCCCGACATACAAAAGCATCGTATGTTGATGCTGCCTTCAACATGCGATGGCCTTTGAGAGGCCATCGTATGTTGAAATGATCGTATGTCGGGCCCTTGTAGGTCGGGGGGTCAATATATATATATATATATATATATATATATATATATATATATATATATATATATATATATATACACACACATATACATATACACACACACACAAAACTGTTGACCTATCAGAGACCTAAGCGGAGATTTATCAAAACCTGTCCAGAGAAAAGTTGCCCATAGCAACCAATCAGATTGCCTTTTCTCTGCTCATTCTAGTGACAGGTGGGGGTCTGAACACCCAGATCCTGACCGATCAATACTTTTAACATGCCTCTATGACACGTCAAAGCTTTTTTGAAATGATAGCATTTTACAGAGATGTTAAAGGGTTGTTAGGGGTAACTAAAAAAACGTATCCCCTATCCCAGTGTCAGATCACAAGTGGTATGAACGCTGAGACCCCTGCAATCTCCAGAACGGGGTCTGGCTTTTCACCCGTCCTCTGAGCAGAATGCCCCCTCACCGTTGGGGGATGTGCCGAAGTGACAACCTGCTCAGCCAATCACCTGCTGAGACGAGCGTCTCATCACAGCCGCTGATTGGCTCAGACTACGGTAATTTGCCAGGCCCTGTACCAGGGATCTGAGGGGTCACAGTGGGTCGGACCCCCACCACGATCACTTATCCCCTATAAGATGGTTTATTAATATATTTTGATAAAATACCTGTCTCTTGTAGCTTTGGCTAGTTTGTCTTCAGACTTTCTATCGTGTGTTTCTAACCCCAACATGAAGCTTCCGCGGCCTAGTTGAGCCTCAGATTGCTCTAGTTTCTCAGACAAGTCAAATACCTGTCCCGTCGTGTAGTCCGCATTCTATGGGTCGAAAACACAATATATTAAAACACAACCAGATATGCATATAATATCCTTATATTTTATGGCATTGTATATTTTGTACAGCGTAATGGATTTAATACATAACTTCAGCTGTGGTGCTTAAAAAGCTTTTTCACGCACACAGATACACTTCTAGGTAAATCACACATGACTATAGAAGGAATGGTTCCCTGAATTAATTTGCGCTCTCTGTCACACAGCTGAAATGTTTTACCTTTGCATTCAATAACATCCACATCCCAAGGGTCTATTCACACGGCAGAACTTCAGCTAGCGGAATTCCGCTTCAAATTAAAGCCCATAGACTTCTATGGCATTCCGCACTCCTTTTCAACCTTCTGAAATTCCGCTTGCGGAATTTCTGCACAGATTCCGCACCAATTCTGCAAGCGGAAATTCAGAAGTGTGAATGGGAGTGCGGAATGCCATAGAAGTCTATGGGCTTTAATTTGAGGGGGAATTACACAAGTGGAAATTCTGCCGTGTAAATAGACCCTAAGGCTACATTCACACGGGTGGATAACCAGCAGAAGTTCCGCAGCGTATATGCTGTGAAAAATCTGCAACAGATTTTGCTACCATTTACTTCAATGGGTCAGAGGAAAATCTGTAATAGAGAGAGATATGCTGCAGAAATTCCGCACATAATTTGCCCGTGTGAATGTACCTTAATACTAGGAACATTTTTACCAAAAGGAACAACATGAACTAAATTAGCTACACAAAGAATAGCTTTAGAACCGAGAGCATGAGGTCAAGAATGTAGTTATTAAAAGGGCATTCAGGTGCTGTGAAAAAAAAAAAAAAAAAAACAAGGAAAAAAAATTGAGAAAAAACATTTGTGAGCTTTGTGGCAACTAGAGATGAATGAAGTTACAGTGATTCGATTCGTCACGAACTTCTCGGCTCGGCAGTTGCTGACTTTAGCCTGCAGAAATTAGTTCAGCTTTCAGGTGCTCCGGTGGGCTGGAGACTCTCTCCTAGGACTGTATCCACCTTTTCCAGCCCACGGGAGCACCTGAAAGCTGAACTCATTTATGCAGGATAAAGTCATCAACTGCCGAGCCGAGAAGTTCGTGACTAATCGAATCACCGTAACTTTGCACATCTCTAGTGGCAGCTGTCAGTATATCACAGGTCGCAACGTGGCCACAAGTCCACATTGCCAGTCACTGAGTAACCACCCCTTACATTGCCGCTGCACCTTTAAGCATTTTAAAGGGGTACTTTAGTTGAAAAAAAAAAAAAAAAACATTTTCAAACAAACTGGTGCCAGAAAGTTATGCAGATTTGTAAATTATATCTACTTAAAAATCTTAATCCTTCCAATACTTATCAGCTGCTGTATGCTCCAGGGGAATTGTGTGGTTCTTTCCAGTCTGACCACAGTGCTCTCTGCTGCCACCTCTGTCTGTCAGGCACTGTCCAGAGCAGGATAGGTTTGCTATAGGGATTTGCTCCTATGGACAGTTCCTAATACGGACAGAGGTGTCAGCAGAGAGCACTGTAGTCAGACTGGAAAGAACTAAACAACTTCCTCTGTAGTATACACCAGCTGATAAGTACTGGAAGGATTAAAATTTTTAAATAGAAGTAATTTACAAATCTGTATAACTTTCTGCCACCAGTTGATATAAAAACATTTTATTCCATCAAGAGTACCCCTTTAAGAACTGTGGCCTAATGTAAAAAGTACCTTACTTTAAAAATTCTATAAACCAGTATCCATGAAAAAACCAAAAAACAAACAAAAACACACCTGGAGTTTTACCATACTATATAAGCTTTTTTTTTTTACCAGAAAAAATTAGTTCAGAATGACCTCAATTAGATACAATATGATGCTTTTTAATAATTAAATAAGATAAAAAATACAAGTACATATTAAAGTTCCAGTTGAAAAAGTTGTCAAGGAAGTGACCAAAACGAACATATTTATTAATACTGTGTTTATATAGATATACCAGGGAATGTGGAATTCCTATTGCCCGACACCCAGGACATGCAATTCCGGCCGCCGGGCAGGTGAATTTTTCCGGCCCTTAGCCCAGCTTCGGGCAAGCAGGGCCAGACCTAACAAGCGCGGCGGCGCTCAGAGGAGAGTATAGAGCGGGCTCCCGACTCGTGCCCGCTCGATACTCTGCAGCCCCTGGCTGTTATCAGTAGCCGGGGCTGCCGTTAATAGCCAGCATGCGGCAATCGCCGCGGCTGGCTATTAACACTATTAACACTTTAGATCAAAGCTGACAGCGGCATCTAAAAGGGACATGTGCATGCTCCCTGGTGGGCTAGTGTGGTGGATCGCCCCACTGCAGCGTGATCGCGAGGGGGCAATGCACTATAGAGGTAGCCGGAGGGCTTACCTCTGTTCTCTGCTGTCCCGTGGTTCTGTCATTGATAGATCCTGGCTCAACTAGGCTCTATCAATGGAGCGCAGAGCACACAGATCAATGGAGTTCAATAGAACTCTATTCTTCTGTATGAGGAATCTAATGATTCCTCCTAAAAGTCTAATAAAGTGTTAAAAAAAAAAAGTTTTAATAAAAGTTTAAAAGACACACCCTTCCATGTTAAAAGTTCAAATCACCCCCTTTTCCTATATAAAAACATGTAAATAATAATAAACATAATTAGTATCGCTGCGTGCATAATTGTACGAACTATTAAAATATTACATTATGTATCCCATACGGTAAATGACGTAAATGTAACGGTAAATGACGTAAAATATAACATTATGTATCCCATACGGTAAATGACGTGAATGTAAAAAAAATTACCAAACCACAGAATTGAAATTTTTATAATATCCCAGAAAAATAAGTTAAAAAGCGATTAAAAAGTCAGATCGATAGCAAAATGGTACAGATACAAAAAAAACAGATTATGGCACAAAAAAGGAGCCCTCATACAGCCTGGTATGCAGGAAAAAATAAAATAAATAAATAAAGCTACAGGGGTCCTGTAATGGCAAGAAAAAAAATTCAAAAAAGTTCAGAATTTTTTAAACATTTGTAAAACATGACGGAAACGATACAAATCTGGTATTGCTGTAATGAGGCGACCTAAAGTATCAAAACAACATGTTATCTCAACCACAAGGGGAATGGCGTAGAAAAGAAAACCACCAGATTTGCTAAATTATCTTTTACTATTTCAATTTCACTTCACCGATTATATATATTTTTTATTTCGGAGAATATGTTATTGATAAATTAAAAGGTATCATTATAGTAGGTAGTTATGGCTATTATAGGGCGAGGAGAAAAAAAACGAGAGTGTAAAAGCAAAAATTGGCCCGGACAAGTGGATCGTCATGAGGGACAAGTAGATTTTGCTCTGTTTTTTTAATTAAATTTCCACACCCTTGTATACTATAATGCCGAGTTTTTCAAAGCGTGTCTCCAGCTGTTGCAAAACTTCAACTCCCAGCAGGAGTACATTGTTTAAAGGGTTACTTCGCTCCCCAGCATCCGGAACTCAATGTTCTGAACGCTGGGTGCGGTCTTCCATGTTCACGCCAGCCCCCTTGTGACATCACCACCCGCCCCCTCAATGAAAGTCTTTAGACTTTCATTGAGGTGGTGGGGCGTGACGTCACGGGGCGGGGCGTGACGTCACAAGGGGGCAGGGGCGAACACGAAAGCCTGCACCCAGTGTTCAGAACATTGAGTTCCAGACTCTGGGGAGCGGAGAAACCCTTTAACATGTATGCGTCTAACCATGAAATTCAGTCCAGTCCCTCTGCCTGCTTACAGCTCATGCAGTGTACAGAACAGCTTGGTAAACACTGCACTAAATGCTACTTACACCCCCCCCCAGGTGCAGGCTTTCGTGTTCACACCTGCCCCCTTGTGACATCACGCCAGCCCCCTTGTGACATCATGACCCCCCCCCCCCCCCCCCCCCCCAGTTCACGATTTGGCACGCCATTTGCTTTTTGGAAATTTGCTAATTTTGTTTGATTTTGTCCAAGAATACAAAAGTACAGCAGGGTTGGAGACTAAGAGCTACATACAGGGAAAGACAAAGGGATTACTAGTGTTCACCAGTCCTTAGACACAAATCTCTTTATGGAATTTATATTAAAGGAGTAGTTATTTTCTTTTTTAATTTATTTTTTGTCTGACCACCATGTTTTCTGCTGACACCACTGTCCATGTCCGGAACTGTCCAGAGCAGGAACAAATCCCTAGAGTGAACCTCTCCTGCTCTGGACAGTTCCTGACATGGACAGAGGGGTCAGCAGAGAGCACGTGATAAGACTGAAAATTTTTTATTTTTTTTTAACTCAAGAAAAGAACTTCCTCTGTAGTATACAGCAGCTGATAAGTACTGGAAGGATAAAGATTTTTAAACAGAAATAATTTACAAATCTGTTTAACTTACTGGCAACAGTTGATTGAAAAAAAATGGAGTATCCCTTTAATGTGTGCGAGTCTCAACTACACCTAACTGGTCTTACATTCAGATATAGGCCACACATCCAGCAACCAACGTGCTGCAGTTCCTTGCACAGCCAACAGATGGGAGTGTCATCGTGCAGGGTAAAAATCTGAAGAGGCCGAGGATTATGGGGGTCCTGGCAGAAATGGCCATATGCCTTTCTATAGTGGAAAAATCCTTTCACTTTAACGTAGCAGCACGCAGTGTAGATACTAAAGAGGCATTCACGCCTGTCCTAGAGCTCCATCCATCCACTTGAGTAAGGAGGCATGCCCCCAATATGTCACGGCAGCAGGGGAAGCTCAGAATGATTAGACTTCAGCCTTGTGTTACGGACACTGAGGGGAATTTATCAAATCTGGTGCGAGTTTTGGCTGTTATTAGTCTGCCAATTCTGCAGAGAAAGTGGCACACGTGCACCAAATTTATCAAATGGTGTACGGACTTTGATGAATCTCCAAAGAACTGTTCTATCCAAAGGATAGGGGATAAGATGCCTGATCGCGGGGGTCTCGCCGCTGGGGGCATGCTGGGAATTGTAGTTTTGCAACATCTGGAGGTCCACTGTTTGGAGACCACTGGTGTAGGCATAAAATCCTCAAGTGGATACAAAGCACAAATCTTAATTACAAAAAAAAAAAAAAAAAAAAAAAAAAATGTGTGTGTGCGCGTGTTAAGGCTAATGCTTAGCCTATGTTTGTGGGAGGGGCTTGTGGGCATATATACGCCCGGCTGGCTTACCAGGTTCTGATGTTTACATGCACGCGACTAACCTCCCCTCCCCTTTTTTCTTTCATTTCATATTTCTATTCCATAGGGTATACCCCCTTAAGGCATATTCCCCTTGCACCGGATATGACACAATTCCAGACGCTTAGTTAGTTCTTGTTGTAGGGTTGTTAGAACTACTTACACAATGGCAAGCCAAGACCACAGATATATATATTACATATACACAAAAGCTCAAAACGCAAGTCAATAAAATTTGCACCTTTTTTGGGGGACTTTGGAGTGCTGCACCATTGCATTTGTGGCATCTACTGGGTCCGTGATCCGGTTATGGGAGCTGGCACCCAATGCATTGCACTGGCTAGTAGTGCCGCAATCCCTTCGCTATTTTTTTTATTTTTATAGATTGATAGATTAAAAAAAAAAAAAAAAAAAAGAGAGAGAGATCTTCCCACAGCACACATTTTGTAATGAAAAAATCCGGTGTTTACTTTAAAAAAATAAAAATAAAAAGTGTCTAACAGCAAGGCTACGTTTCAACCAGCTCTCCTGGAATTTTTCACCAGAAAATGTGTGCTGTGGGAAGATCTCTTCTTGCTGCCTGAACTTTAAAGAGGTACTCTACTGGAAAACATTTTTTTTAATCAACAGATACCAGAAAGTTAAACAGATTTGTAAATTATTTAAAAATTCTATTTAAAAATCTTAATCCTTCCAGTACTTATCAGCTGCTGTATGTTCCACAAGAAGTTCTTTTCATTTTGAATTTCATCTCTGTCTGACCACAGTGCACTCTGCTGGCACCTCTGTCCAGGTCAGGAACTGTCCAGAGCAGGAGAGGTTTGCTATGGGGCTTTGCTCCTACTCTGGACAGTTCCTGACATGGACAGAGGTGTCAGCAGAGAGCAATGTGGTCAGACAGAAAGGAAATTCAAAAAGAAAAAAATACCTTCCTGTGGAACATACAGCAGCTGATAAGCACTGAAAGGCTTAAGATTTTTAAATAGAAGTAATTTATAAATCTGTAACTTTCTGGCATCTGTTGATTTAAAAAAAACGTTTTCCAGTGGAGTACCCCTTTAAAGGGTACCTCTCATCAAATAAACTTTTGATATATTTTAGATTAATGAATGTTGAACAATTTTCCAATAGCATGTTAATGAAAAATATGCTTCTTTCTATTGTATTTTTCCCGATCAGTCCTGTCAGCAAGCATTTCTGACTCATGCTGGAGTCCTAAACACTCAGAGCTGCCAGCCTGCTTTGTTCACAGCCAAACAGGCTGTGAACAACGCAGGCTGGCAGCTCTGAGTGTTCTCCTTTGAGAACAAAGCAGACTGGCAGCTCGTAGTGTTTAGGACTCCAGCATGAGTCTGAAATGCTTGCTGCCAGGACTGGTAGGGAGACTAAACAATCACAGAAATTGATGTGATCCAAGGTTAATACAAGGTGCCCAACCCCAAGTGCAGTTGTGCACCTACGTTGGAGTGGAGGACCCGCACCTATGGATCACAATGTGGTTTCACTGCTGTGGTTAATGTAAACAATGACATTAGCTATACCTCAAAACTGATGTAAAATTGAGACATTAGCCAGTATATCCTTATATGAAGGACACACTTGAGCCCGCATACCACGCCAAGGTTTCTCAAGTGATGCGGGTCCTATCAACTAAACTACCTGGCCAGATAAATAAAACCAGGAACAAAACTGGTAGGGAGACCCCTAGTGGTCATTTCTTCCAAGTGGAAAATTAAATAGAAAGAAGCATATTTTTTTAATAACATGCAATTGTAAAGTTATTCTGCATACATTAATCTATAATATTTCAAAAGTTTTTTTTTTGATGAGAGGTACCCTTTAAGACCGTGATCTGGACTCTAGAACCTGCATTAGATTTGGCCATTAGATGGTTTGTGCAGTTTGCTTTTTCAGATAGATAGAAGAGCAGGTCTCTGGGACACAAACCAGCAGTCCTTGGCTATTCCCTAAAAATTCAAAAATATTTTTAGAACTGATCTATATTGGGTTATTTTCTTGCCAATGTTGCCTCGAAGCCCACTGCAGAAGAAGAAGCTAGAAACACAACTGATGCTTCTAAAATGGCTTCACGGTAAAAGGAGACCGGTTTCCACTCACAAAAACTGGGGAAATGTTGCTTAGTAAAAGCCCACGTGACTGGAGGTCAACATCTCTTGATATGAAGCAATAGATCTAGGCATTTGTATTATTCCCGCCTTACCTCGTTTTATAAATTATGTAAGCACATATTACAGTCTCCTTACTTCTTCTTGTAAATGATGCAAGCAATGATACAACAGATTCATTCATTGGCACAGCAATATATCAGGAAAGCTGAAGCCAGGGAGAAAAATATGGCTGTTCTGCCGAGAATCTAAAAGGAGTATCAAGCCTATTTTACTAGAACACGCTTGTGCACTAAAGGGAATCTGTCAGCTCCATGTTATACGCAAAGCTCAAGGAAGCCACATGAGCATCTCCTCCTGGAGATAGATGTACAGGGCTCGATTTCCAGCACTGAACACTGCAAGTCAATTCATCAAGGCAGGGAGAGGGAGGAGGCATGCAGGCTACGGTTCAGCAACGCTTCGTCACACTTGAGCTCTAAGCATGATAAAGAGCTAACAGATTCCCTTTAAAAAGGTTATCAACCATGAGGTGATTTTAGTACTTAACTGCCAGACAGTAATAGACATGCTTAGGAAGGATCTGTGCTTGTGTTGGGGTTAAATGGCTATGTTGCGAGTCCACCATAACGCTGCTGCTTTCTTTTTGTGAAATGGATATTTCCTGTTGGAGTTCCCTTCCTCCAACTACAGGATCCCTTGTTTGTAAGTGTGAGGTCACTTTTCTTCCTCCCACACATCAACTATCCCACCCATTGCAGCACAGCTGAGCTGCCTTGAAAGCTTTGCTTGAAACTACAATTCCTTGCAGCCCTATGGAGAATGATCTCCCTCCCACCCAGCAGTCGCTCCACCCTTTGAAGCAGACTCATTTTCCACAGCTGGTCAGTGATGTAATGTCTCAGGCCGCACTGCAATCTGGGAAAAGCTGAAATGACACACATTTTGTGTGCTGCCAAAAAAGAACATCGGGGCAAAGAACACATAAGAACTGCGAGACCAGCCATCAAACACAGGTACAGACACTACATTATGAACTACACTAACTTTACAGCCCCTGTAGCACAATCAGATTAAAAAAAATAAATAAATACTGGGTTACCCCCTTTAACATTTGACAGAATTATGGGGTGTCAGGAACTGGGGTTATACTTTAATAATACATATAAAAAATGCTGTAAGTCGATTTCCAGGGGCTGTTTAATATAGTACCTACTAGCCATGTGGACATCACACGAGTGGGTCCCAGTGCTGAAGCAGCATGAACAACATGAATAAAATGATGAGTTGCGTTTCTGGAGTGCACAAAAATAATACTATATACTCCTGTTACAATAAGGAATAGTATAGGCTCAGTAAAATTAGCAAAGGAGGAAATAGCATTTGAGATACATACCGTTAAGAGACTGGAAGAGCTTAGTGTATTCACCCAGTACTTATTCCACAAAAGTTCCAGTAGCTTGCGGTCAAGAGAAGACTTGAAGTAAGCGACCTCTAAAGCATAATACCTAAAGAAGACAAAATAATAATTACTCTTGACAAAACATTAACCACTCAAGGACGCATGGCGTACAGGTACGCCCTTGTTTCCGAGTCCTTAAGGACTCAGGGCGTACCTGTACGTCCTGAGTCCCGCTAACGGGGTTTAAACCATTCTCACGAGCAGAGAACGGGTTAAACCCATGGCTAATGCCGGGCACCGCCAATCGGGCCGATGCCTGGCATTAACCGTTTAGACTTCTAAAGTGAAAGTAAGACTATCCTGGCAGCTCAGCGGAGATCATCTGGACTATCGCGTCAGAATCGCGATGTCCCGATCAGCTAACTGGACGACGGGAGGGTCCTTATCTGCCCCCTCATCATCCAATTGGCGATCTACTGCTCCATGCCTGGAGCAGCAGAGCGCTGATAACACTGATCAATGCTATGCTATGGCATAGCATTGATCAGTGTATGCAATGAAAATATTGCATGGTATAGCCCCCTAAGGAGGCTAAAAAACAAAACAAAAAAGAAGTAAAAAGTGGTAAAAAAATTAAAATAAAAAATAAAAAGAGAATAAATGTGAATAAGCCCCCCTAATAAAAGTTGAATCACCCCCATTTCCTATTTTTTTTTATTTAAAAAAATCATATGTGGTACCACCGCGTGCGTTAATGTCCAAACTGTTAAAATATAAAAGGTTAACTAAACTGCATGGTCG